>NC_137603.1:27193349-27237801 GCF_963280865.1 Gymnoscopelus braueri
GTTTAATAAATTTAGCTACAGTAGCAGGACCAGGTGGTCAATCATTGTCCCATTCTCAAAGCCCTTGATGAGAAGGGAGAGAGACCAGAGGAAAAAAATACGTCATTGTTCTGCGTAATTGCAGGATGTCACAGACAAGAGCGGATTTGCATTTTAAATAAGCACTTGTTCTGATTGAGGAACAATTGTTATAAATTTCATTAAATATGAGCCACACAAAGGGCAGATCACTGCCTCCAGATCTGTGCGTCTATACCAGGCAGAGAAGATAGACAACCAACGGAATATGCTGTCTCGCTGAAGCACTGTGCACTTTGCAGGTCAACATAGTTTCCTATATGTTTGTTTGTTTTCATTTCTTTTTCACTTATGCATACTTTAGTGATATTTTCCCTCCCACCAACGTTTAATTTGGTTTCGCAGCCTCTTTTAGGTCTCCTCTCCCCCCTCCTCTTCTTCTTCTCACAGGAAAGAGAGAGGGTCTAAAGGCTGATTTATACTTAGTAGTGTCCTGATCTACAAGCACCCGATCTACAAGCTCACATCACATCGTGGCGCGACACGCTGTGACGTTGTAGATCTGCTGTTTTAGACACGGGACACGGCCGTACGATGGCATATAAATTAAGCATAAGAAAGGGGGAAGGGAGAAAAACTGGAACAAGACTCTAGAATCCAACACGCACTAACAGTTTCTGACTGCTTTCGTACTATTTTCAAGTGGATTTGAAGCCGGGCTGGGCTGCTTCCTGAATATCTTACAGCCGCCTCAGTGTCTTTATGTACAATTCCACTTATTTACAGATCACTGGAGGAACATCTGCTCGAACACTTGCCCCCAAATCTGTGAAGTGATGTTTTGCAATATACCATTTAATTTTTAATGCCGATATTCAGTTCTCCTTCAAAACACAAGAACTTTCAGAGATAAGAGCCTTTTGATGACAACTAAACAACATCCAATAGCCTGGAAGTGCACTGGAATTCAAGAGATAAACAACACTGTGGCAAGCAAACAACTAATGGTAAACATTGGAAAACTTTACAATATTTTACATGGTACTAACAACATGAAAGGAACACAGTGGGGTTTATCGTTGCCATAAACAAGTCTGATGGATGACATTGTTTTTAGAGTTCTAGTAATGACTAGAACTATGAAAAATTGTGAAAAAATAATAATAATAATAGTCAAAAAATGACTAGAAAATGTTATACCAAGAAAAGTTTCAGCATTAATATAATTTGAGGTTTTAATAAATAAATGTGAAGCTCTTTATGCGTAGAAATCTAACTGCATGCAAGTGTGGCCTCAAAACACCTGTCATACAAAGAAAGCGTTTTAGAGTGAGATGCCTTATACAATTACACACAAGTGTCTGCGTGCTATTGTTACTGGTCCATTCTCTGTTTCCCAGAGAAGTTCTGACGCACCTGCATCCGTTCATACCCACAACGAGATGAGCTGGCCCCCTGCCAACGCTCACCACTTCAGCCACAGCCAAATATAATATGTATTGATTTGCTACACAGCATAATAGGCCATCAGCTTAATTATTACGGAGGAGATTTTTTTGTCCTGAATCTCTCCTGTAGAGCATGGCAGGGAACGAGAAAGAATGTCTCATAATGCCGACTTTTGTATGTACGGCTTGCAACAATGTGGCTCTTTGGCTCTCTTTGACAGCATTCCAGAGCTACTGAGCTGCGTGCTATTGTCTGCCTTCGTATTGGTGAACATTGGAAAGAGGGAACAGTCTGGAAGGGCCACAACAGTGTCCGCTGTCTTGGTGATTTGTACATTGTGAAATCTGGCAAGAACTTCACAGGGGGTTGAGAGCTCGCCCCCTCAGTCTCAATGCCGTTTGAGTGATGGGGCAGTGCTCATTAAAGTAAGCAACCATTAAAAACTGGAATGGATGGCTGAAAGAAAGCTCGGACATTTGATCGACCTTATAAAGGATCAAAAGTGAGCCTGTTATTATCGTTCCATAATGAATAAGCTTTATTCTGTGTTCCTATTATTAGCCTACCTCAAACTCAAAATGAATAACATTTTATAATCCCAGTATGCATATTTTAACTCATTGTTGCATCGTGTGTGCATAACAACTCCTTTATTAGTCAAACCGTTTCAATGCCCAATTTAAATACAGAAATACAGTATGAGCACATAGCACACACAATATTGTTCGTGTCTCCACATTAGATGCACAGTATCTGCACATAAATACATGCACAAAATATAACCCAAAATACAACTTCAACAGTACTGTACCACGTTATCATTTGTGTTTGAGCTACAGTATCTCCTCTTACTTATATCACATTTAGAAAGTATTCTACCACAGTTAACCACATCTCAAACAAGCCAGTCAGGGCTAATGCCATTGTGTTATTTTGGCAATAATGCTTTTAGTCAAAACATTTTATATTGTATTGAAAGCAACTCTGTGCTGATTTCACAACAGCACACAATTTATACTTTACTTGAAAGAGCCATTTTTGCCTGTGTGCTTTAATTGGCCAGTTCACGGCGGGTTCACCTTGAGTAGTGGGGTGCCTAGTAATCGGCAGGTGAAGAGATAAGGAGATAAGGGGCACAGGTATAATAAGCCAGTTAATGGCAGGTATATGGGCACACAGGGATAATTTTGTTTGCAATACCAAAACTATGCTGTGAGACAGAAGTTATGGACTGGACATTTTGTTATTGAACACGTTAAAAACCTGTACCCAGCCAAGTGGTTAATAGTTTGATCAAGATAGTCACTACAATACACATAATTAAAAAACATTACAACAAAATTGATTAACTACAATGTAATATATAATGATATATTTTTTGTTTTGTAAGATATCATGCATCAGAAAAGGTAGGCCTACAATATGGCTAAAACTGGAAAGCAATGTTAAACTGACATTGTATCAAGAACTGCGCTTTCATTCTGAAGCAGCATCCTAAACATTTCTCCTTTTGTGAGGAGTCTGAATGGTCTTTTTCTAGCACAATGTACTTGTGAGGACAAACGCTATCATCACTGTACAAGTGCTCCCTTTCTCTGCCTTTTAACCTGGGCTCTGAAACATCTGTGGCTCCTCTGTTCACTGCAGCCAATCGCTGACTGTTAATTCTATAAGCAGCGGTGGTAGGAGGGATGAACTCTGTCCCTTGGTGAATTTGCAGCTTTGAGGAGGCGACAGCTTTATTCATGTCGGTAAACAGAGCAGCAATCTCCCAAAGAAATGGGCTTTGTATTTGTGTAAGTCCCTGTGGAACCAAGCTTCGCAGAGCCCCAAAGATCTTTCCATCTAAGTCTGCCTTGTGAACACTGAACACAGAGAACAAGTAGGGTCCATTCCCAGCGTAGCTGCCCTTTCCTGCCCCCGGCCGCACAGTGTTTTCTTTGGCATGGCCTATGCATCCACCAGCTATAGTGGTCTTGTTTTGGACTGGAAAAGCAGTAAAAGACAGGCTGAAATTTAGAAAGGTAAAAATGTCAATAAAACAAGATACCTTTCTATGGACACAAAAGCAAGCAGTGTTCACGTTGATTTCCAATAGCCTTAAGCAAAGGATTGGATTTGGTTGTAATTCATCTACAGTAGTAGGTTTCTATTTTAGATTTATAGTTTTTTAACTTTGGTGTCCTCTGTGGTAGCAAGTGGTGTGGTTTCCTTGCATTAACCTACATATATTATTATTATTAGGAATTAGGAATGGTACCAGATGTGTCTGTCTGTCTTTCTGTCTGTTAGGAAAAATAACTCCAGGCCAGAATTGTCTCATTATCATGAAATTTGAAGGAAGCCGAATCAAAATCAGTTTTACTCTTACAGTAGGTGGCCAGTGCTTTGACCAGTTTCACTTTCAAAAACATCATGCATGTCACACAAACAGAATGTGATACGTTTTGTTGATATAACATGTTTTTCATATACAGTAGAGTCCTATCCACAAATCCACCATTTAACTTCCACAATCCACATTATCAAAACCATTGGTGTTGTGTGCCGCATTCTGTTTGTGTGACATGCATGATGCAAAGGTTTAGAAAGTGAAACTGGTCAAAGTCACTGGCCAGTGGCCACCTTCTGTATGTACCCGAGCTGTACACAAGATGTTACAATAAAGCACAACCTTGAACCGTGAACTAGACTTGAGAAATTAGGCTTGAGGACAAAATTAAAAATGACACAATCTCATCTTGACATTGCATTGCGTTGGCAGATACTGTATGCTCTCTACTGAGTGCAATGTTTCTAGATGTAATGATTTATTCAACAATTGGTTCTATTTATACAAGAGTATACACACATAACTAGCAAATAGATTCAAATGGCTGGCAGACATACACATACTCAAGTAATATGATAATCACACTCCTGTATAGAACGATGAAACATCCTGGCCTAATTGTGAATGCATATACAAAAGTATATTTATTAAGATGGTATAAGAGACGACAAGAAACACCAACACCTTTCTGCAAAGTGCTGCCTCCTTCTTCTTCTTTGCAAAGTGATTTTCTCTTATCAAAGTGTCTTTTTTATACTATACCCACACTTTGATGTGCATTAACAATACAGGCAGAGCAAAAGTAAAGAAAATGTATTTCTTTTTTAAAAGAAGAATGCATTACTGGAATCAGAAACTTACATTCACTCAAGAGTAATGCCTATTATTGAAAGCTTTCCATTCCCCCATACATACATACATACAGTATATACTTACACATAAACATAGACTGTAAAAAGCATGCTCCTCATTCTGTTGCTCAGTGCATACATCAGCAGTGAGTGTTGTCCACTCTTTGGCTGTCAGTGATGTCATTGTCAGTTGCCTCATGTTGTTTTGACAGCGCTTAATCACACTTGTTCTGTTACGGGGAGCAGCCATTCAGCATCGTCACAACACTGCTTCTTGTATCTGTCAGTCAGTAGCAATCTGTGGGCCCCTCTCTGAGGAATAGGTTGTCCATCAGAGGCTGCTGCCTGGGCGCAGTATTCAGATGTAGGCTTGTCAGCCCAATTTGGCCTGGTACCATGTAAAACCTGTCTGTCTGTGTGTCTGTCTGTCTGTCTGGCCTCTCTCTCACTTTCTTCACCTCGGTTCCTCTGGTCCAAGCTGCTGGCCTTGGATTCACAACGCAACAACACAACTCAAACAAAAAGAAAAAAGAAAAAGGAATCCCAGACTCTTTCTACTTTCTCTTTTAAACAAGAGGGATCGATACATTGTGCGCCTCACGTTGAGACCACAAAGGAGGAATATGTAAACTTTTGTTTTACACCCAGTGTCTTTGGGAGAAAACTTCAAATAGAAAATACATCAAACAGCACCAGGGCACTTTGATCTTACACTGAATGCAATGAAGTTATGTTGCATTAAAATTTAAGAGCTGGACTTGGAAAAATAGAACACTGCAGAGAAACCTGTATATTCAAAAGAAAGTTGTGCTGTACTTTTGGACAAGGTGAGCTTAAATAAAACACACATCTTTAGATGCCAGATGTCAGATTCACTCTGAAGCCCAAAGATGTGAACAAGTGCATTATGTGCAGACTACATAGTCTACGTCTAGATATGAATCTAGATAATAATTTATAATGTGATTTTTACATACAGTATTGCACTTTTATCGTTAATTGTAACATAATGGTAGTTTTGAGTAGTTCCTCCTGGCAAAACCAATAAAAGTGACATTTTTCGTGTGGTCAAAATTATAGAGGGATTGCTTCATACGAATACATCAACAATAGTTTTGTTAAAAGCAACAACATCCTATTTTCCACTGCTGCTATGTGAGTTGCCAACAGGCATCAATATAAACTGACAAATGACCACGGCAGGCTGGGCAGCATAATTTACCACTGATTAAACAGCAGAGCTCTTAACATAGAGCTGGGGTTCATACTGTCAACACAACTCATCTTTATGCAAGCATATATCATTTACTTACAGGGATGTCGTGCCCCAGCCGCGACCGGGTAAATACAACAAACATCTAGTTCTGTCTGAAATGATTTATCTTATAATACTTTGATTATGTAAAAGAAAAAGAGAGGAATATGCAACCACAGCACCAGGTAGAGTAATACGAATATTCATGATTATGATGGTGATGATAGTAATATTTAAACTAACTTCCTGTACCGTAGTTCTCCCCAAGTGTCAGCTTAATTCAGTTCAGTCTTTAATTGCCCTTGATATATAACATAATTTTCTCTGATCTAAGGGATGCTTGTGATATCTAAGTCAACTCCTCTGCAGGTACACTATCAAATTAAATGGAACCAATCTCTAATTGCCCTCGGTAAATTTACTTTTCTGATCTGAAAGGCAGGACTGGAACAGCAACTGTCAGCTTACAATTACAGCTGTTAACATATTTGACAATAATTAAGTTTGGAGGTGGGCCTGTATTTCGGGTGGGGATCTTTTCCATTAGGGTGTGATTAAATAATGATAAGCTAGTGAATATTTACTGTGCTATTACAGTGGATGGAGTCCGTGACCCACTTTAAGCTTTCACATCTGAAAGGGATAATCCCTTTGATAGTTCTTTGAATGCAGACACTATTTGACAGTCAGTTTGGCATATTAAAATATGCTTCTCCCCATGTTTTTCTCCCTTCCTTTCTTGGTTTTGTTGCGGATGCGTTAGCGCCAGGCCACGGAGACATGCGGTCGGAGGTGAATGTGACTGAGTGATGTCTCATATAATCTCTTGGACATATCCACAGAAGGTTATTCCAGAGGAGGACATGAAACATTTATCTGGGAAGAGTAACGCAGCGATGGCAGAGAGATGGACTGACAGCACGGAAGAGGGTGAGAGAGGGGGGAAAGAGCAGCTGGGTGTGCCTACAGTGCATGTACAGCACATGTACCTGTGCATGTGAATGTCTGTGCATTCCTGTGCGTGTGTATTGGTGGGTAACGTGTTGAAAGAAGATGCATAGGCAAAATATGAAAGTTAATAGCCCAAAAGATGCATACTGTAGGTTTAGCAAACCATCATTTATATAAACAACTACATTATATAAACAATTTTATAAACTACAAGCAAGGTTTTTTAAACTTTAATGATATAAGAAGATCAAAATGAGAAATAAATGATTACAACATGGCAACATGGCATCAGAGATGTCTTGCAAACAAACTGTCAACACTTGTATGCACACTGACATACACATGCGCGCATGTCTTAAACGGTATAATTAGCATTTTCGTACTTGTTCGAATCTCATAATTTATCTACGTCTATCTGCATCATTGTCCTTTGTTCTCTGTGATGAACCTGTGATGAACAGCACTTTATAAATAAATCTGACATAGCTGTTGTTGGTACGCATCCAAAGTACACGACGACGATGAAATAAATGACTGTGGGCTAAGGATCCTGGGAACGATTGCTCATCTTGTCTGTGAGGCGTCATCCTCCCCGCTCCCAGCAGCTTTGGCTGTGCTTGGCTGGCCTGCCGTGCTGTTCCACTACCGTCTACCGGGCCCTTCAGACCCTGACAGAGACCAGAGCCTAGTGGGAGCCTTATGGAGGGGCCTCTCTCAGGAGGAGGAAGGCCGCTCCCACCCAGACAAGGTCATGCTGGCCTCTGGTCATTATCCTCTGAACAGGCAGGGGAATAGCATTCCCATCCAGTAACCATTAGTACCAGGCAGAGACCAATTACCACCAGGCAAAGGGCAAACACTGAGGGGACATCGTAGAGGCCAGACAGGCCAAAGTGGTCACACATCTCAGTGGGCAGCTTTGTCATAATTTCAGATGAGCTTGATTTGCAAATAGCTCCTTAGATAAATACATGAAGAAGGGTCAAATTAGGTACACAATTCCTAATTCCAATAAAGGCAACCCATTAGGTGATCGTTATTGATATAGAACAACACCATTATCATTATCTAAATGGTCAGTGTTCACATTCTCTTTACCAAAACCAAACCCATTTGCAGTGCATTGTGCAATAATAGGTTGAAGATCAATGGAGGCCTTGATTGTCATTGAAGTAAGGTTAATGTTCTTATGTTTACTTACTGAGAGTGAAACAGAGAGATAGACTGGTATGCGCAATGTGATGATAATTGTAGACATCTCATAAGTAAAGTAAACATACCCTGCATGCACCGCATTACATCTCTTTATTGTGACCTTGACCTTTGACTTTTTTACCCTAAACAACTATTGAAACTTTTTTAATTGATTGATTGAATACATTATTAGCAGGATTGTTAACAGTACAGGTAGTACATGCGGTCAAAGGTTATGCTAAAAGGATAACACAAAAAGCCCCAGGGGGCTTGTTTCCATTGTGGTCATTTGTACTCAATTCATCAGTAATACTACCGGTAATACTATTACTACTATTACTATTACTATTACTATTGTATAATATATACAATAGATATTGGTAGAACACACAGTAGCATCAACATGTGTTACATTGTGACACATTGTTGTGGCATATTGCTTGTAGATCTGCTATTTCAGCTATTTTTTTGAAAAAGCATTTTGGACATTTTTGGCCTACAATGACAAAATTATTTAAACTAGACCATACCCGTAGGGGGATATGAGCACCCATGCCCCGGTGAAGGGCGCAGGCGAAAGTACATACCTTGCTGCTTGTTTCTCGCGCGAAACCCGGCAACGTTATCTCCCATTGTTTGACACATAATGGCTAATAAAAAGCTGAGATTTGATGAAATTGAGAAATGGGCTTCGCAGTTAAGTTCAGATGGTAATGGGCAATGGCTGTGTGATCAGATCAAGTGCTCCAGCCAGTGAGGAGAAACGGGCACACACCGAGACACCACGGCCGGAATTACTCTGAGTGAGTAATTGTCGCCTACAGATATACACAGTATCAGGAGTCAGGACACAGTATGACATGTAAACTCCCATTGAACTACTACAATATGTGTCATATAGAATACGCTTCCACCCAATGGTCTTTGTCAGGTACCTGAAGAAGGCCTTTGGGTCAAAACATTGTACTCTGTTTAATAAATTCATTTATCAGTTGATTCTTTTTTAATCATGCACCTGTTGAAATTACTTTGTGGATGTGTTTGCATTTTCTTGAACTCATTTAGAATTGCACTAATATTATCTTCATTGCTGTAATGACAAGTTCCACAATTTGTTTTACTTTCTTTATAGCCAAAAACAGTAACCTCAAAGGATCAAAGCGTTACATATTCGGTCATGATGAGATCAGATGTCTGAATTTCTCTTTATAAAGGTAATGGGTCGCACTCAGAGTGGCAAGAGTGAGTTTCATCTTTTATTATTCACTATAGTGTTCACTATTTCCGAAAAAACTTTTTGCCTGTAGTTGTCCCAAATGGGGATAAATTATTGTATTAGTTCTCACTATATTATTATTATTTTAAATAGGGATGCGAGGATGAAAGTGGTTAATGAATGTATTGTTGCAGACAAGAAAATACGTGTCTATAATGTGTGTCACGTTACATGTTGGACGGATGTGGGTTGAGATGCACTCGGTGCCGATCTGCAAAAAAACAAAAAAAAGAAACATTTGAGGTAGAGAAAATATGCACAAAATGACTGAATTTGAGGTTAAACGCAAAATACTAGGGGTGCAATACCCATCCCCTGGGACCCCAAATGACACCCCTGCAGAAAACGGCTGGACTCTTGATATGAAAGGAGGACTTGGCTCTTGGCAGGCTGGGTGGGAGCGCTGGGGAGGAGAATATTTCAAGCTGTTTAGTACACTATGCCTCTTCTCTTCTCTTCTCTTCTCTTCTCTTCTCTTCTCTTCTCTGCCTGGAGGTGAGAAGGAGAAAAAAGCTTCAACGCAGCCACCACAGGAACATTCAGGTTACCCTCCTGCTGTTTCACAACTCTGATGCTGTTAACAACATGACTTTGTCACTGACAGGTTGTGAGGTATGTGGCATATTCTCACAGGTCTTAATGACAGCAAAAAAATATATAATAAAAAAAACATCCAGGGAAGTAATTATAAACGTCATATTTATACCCTCTTCATCTTCCATGGGGGTTGTCCAAGTACACAGTAAAATCTGAGGTGTTGATTCATCCATTTAATTAATAATTTAATCTCCACTCCTTTGGGGGTATTTTTGTCACTGTACATTTACACATAAGTGAAAATTGTCCTCTGCATTTACCAATCCTAACTATTAGAAGCAGTGGCCACTATTAATACAGTGCCGGGGGGTTAGGGGGGTTAAATATCTTGCTCAGGGAGATATAGACTGGGTGGACTAGGCTAGGGGACGAACCGGGGACCTTGTGATTCCCAGAGCTATGGCCGTATTGGGCTTACAGGTCCATTTGGTTTCATTTGTACTGTCTCAGAGTTAAATGTACACTGAAGATGTTACTGTGTAATGATACACTATTCACATGTGCACTATTTGACGGTGTCGTCACTATTATGACGACACCAACAGGTGGATATTAATAACACTCTCCTGGTTTGTTGTCAGAGCTTACAATATCAACTTCTGCCCTTGTTATTTTGGACAGTAGGCTAGTGAAGAAGTGCTTTAGAAAGGGTGAAAAAGACCAACGGCATCAATCTACAGTCTTTTGTGCACCTGGTCCATTTTCCATCATCTGCCTAGGCATGAAACAAGACATTTTTACACTCCTCCCTGTCTGCCCTCTCCTGCAACACAGAGGTGATCAGCTGGAGGAAATCAAGCCCCTCTCTAAATTTCCTCTCAACTGATTAAGATAAACTGCTTTTCAGCCATGGTTACCCCCCCAACCAATCAATTAAAGTAATCAATTAAAGGCCTGCCGGCTGAGCCTTTGGTAATTGAGGGTTGAATAAACACTGGCTGCTGATACTGAAGATAAAGCTGTAACAAAAGGCATGGTGCATGAAAAACGGGCTTGAAAAATGTAATTTCTGGGATTTGAGTAAGTCTCAATTGTAAGACATCTAAGGAGAGCGGGGTTTAGTTATTTATTTCATTTTGTCCCCGGACTCGGAGCAGCTCGGGATGTTTCTCCTGCACTGCCAGAGATTCTGCCCTAGGACGTTAAATATTGAATGTAATCTCCAGCCAGGCCCGGCCAATTGGCTGTGGCTACTATTTGAAAGAAGTGCCAGTAGAATTCAAACATGGCACTGTGTTCCAGCATGTCCTCTCCAGTGAAAACAACTCCTCGGGGTTGGGTGGTGAAAGACACCGTTTGGCCAGGCCTGTGTCCTCTCTTCTCCTGGCTGCAGGTCTAAGAGGTCTGTTATTCAGCATCATCTTAAGACACACAAGGCTTCTACACAGCAAAGTCCTCAGTATACAAATCTGTACACTCTCAGAGTTGAAAATGAGTAATGAGTAAAGGATCTTACTGTGTGTGTACTAAATAAAAAAATATTATTCATTGATAAACTGCAAACATTTCATGAATTCCCATCACTTTATTAATGCAGTTAATGATACGTTTATTAAAATGACTTACAGTAAGTCATGTTATAAAATAAACTGAGAATGAAATTAAATTATTTCAGTGCACTAGCTCTTTCCTGGACCTTTATTTATTTATTCATTTTTTAACTGTTGAGTTTTACTTGCAGGAAAAAGAGTCATAAAGTGTGGCCAGGCCATTTGGTTTGAATCAGTGTCCTTTTGTTGAGGTTGGGGGCTGTTGCTCCTGAAGTGCTTTCCAGGTTGGCGCTGAGCTAGTCTCTCAAGCCAGACAACTCTTCCACAATCATCGAATGCTACAGAGAGTCTGTAATTACGCTCGCTAAAAGTTCCACACAGGAATCTGTCATCTGTTTGTCATTTTTGAATTTCCATTTCTGCTAAGCAGAAAGCTAGATAGGCTCCAACTAATTTGATTTAGAGTAGGGCATATTTACGTGAATGCAAAGGCGAAATGGAAGTGGTGGGGAGGCGGGACATCCGCTGTATTTTCTGCGGCTTGAGCCAACAGTGTGTCTCCAGAGACTAGTGCTAAGCAAACAGAAGAGTCACAACATGACTGCTGCTGCTGCTTCTTCTCTGTGCTCGGGTGTCTGTGAGGGGCTCATCATGTCCACGGCTTCCAACACCAATCTACTGCACTTCTATAATGTGACCCGTTTACATGCCTGCGCTGTCGGGGTGAGGATCTGAGCACATGGCCCTTCGTAAAGTCAGCTTCCGTGTTTGTGTTCACTCGCAGCAGGGCATAGGGTCTGAAATGTGTGTGTACTGTGCACTTAAGATAATGTGGAAAACTGTGTGTGTGCATGACATGCATGTGTGTGTAGAGGATGGGGCATTTTGGATGAGAGAACCGTTTTTTTCCACAATACCAACTATTATATACAGAAGTACACAATAGATACAGTAGTTCAAATGGCAGAGAGAGAAATTAAAGACGGAAAGGTCATGCTTGAACAGCTGACAATGATCTTTGTAATCTGGCTCTGGAGTTGAAGAAAAATAAGTCCCCCCTCTAAAGTATTGGCATCAGGTGATATATCCTTGCATTAATGTATGGCGTCTACTGAGAGCACGGAGGAAAGTGCTCTGCCTGCTCCAGCTCATTATCTAACTGCCACATAACATAATTTAACATTTCCTTTGTGTTCAGGGACACCAGGGCAATTAGCTAACAAGTGGGTCATCCATTAACCAGGCCCATGGCCCTGGGAGAGATATAGGCCTCCAGGGCAACACTCAACAATTCTATGTAATAGAATGGCTAAGAGAGAGAGTCCATTAGTAAACATTTAGGAAATCACTGAGAAGGCAGGTCTCCACGGGTAATTATATTACCCATTATTTACAACAAATACACTTGGCGTTTTGATGTCGTTGCCCCCCAACCCCCACCGCCCATTGTGTTAGTTTCAACTCATCTATTGTAATGTGCACAGGTTCAGTTCGCGCATGCTACCTCAGGTATTAAATAAGTGCGCTGCAGGTTGCGCTGCAGGTTGATGTGCTGCGGTATTTAAGCCCGTAAAGTTTATGGGTGGAGAGATTGTTTACGGTGTAAACAATTCCCACCTGAACCACAGCTGTTGAAATGAATAATGAAAGCTTGTTGTTCTTCCAGAGATTGCAATTATGCCGTCAGTGTTTGTGCTGCTCCGTCTTGTATTTGGAGTGGTTGAAGTAAGTGATGCTTAATTTATGCTGTTCGACTCGCCGAAAATAGCCGGTCTACAAGTTCGCAACTTGTCACACATGCAATACGTTGCAGGCTTGTAGATCTGCTATTTTACATGTGCGCCGCCATCATATGACGAAGTATACATCAGGCGTAACCACATGAACATGAGGACCCGCTGGAAGACGAGATGATGCATCTCAAGGAGTTTATCCGCCAATCAAATTTTGAAATAAATGAACCACATATAGCGTCCCTATTATGGGGGGCGAACGTCAAGCGAAAATAGCCAATCTACAAGCTCACAATGCGTTGCATTGCGACGCATTGGGAGCTTGTAGATCTGCTATAAGATATGTGGTAAAGTGGGGGGGTGTGTGAAAGGAGGGGGCCTAGTTCGGACCCCTGGAGGACCCTGGTCAATGAAGTATACAGTATAGGGATTAAGTGGTTAAGTTGATGGTGGTGGATGGATGATATAAATAAATGGTATCTCGCCCCTCAGATTCCATTCTGCAACTGTCTGCGGCTCAGATACACACACACACACAAAGGATGGCCATCCCTGCCTGACCCTGGTCTCGACTGGGACGAGACGATAGCGTGCTGTGGAACCCCCCCCCCCCTCCCCCCCTTTGAAATAGTTTACTTCAAAAATAAATACTTAATGCAGTGTGTGTTTTCTGATGAAATAATTCATCGAACACACTAACATTTGTAATGGCTAAACCCAGCCTCTCACAACGCTGGAAGAGTAAGTCTCAAGGTTGATCAATAGAGGCCTTAGGGGTTTTTTGTGTACTGTTCCTTGATCAAGGCTGCCAGATTAGTATAGGTACAGTGTAAATAGGACGGCTCCCCGAGCATAGACGGCAGCTTCGCGGAACAGGTTGAAGCGTCGGTCCCTCATTAATATGATTAGGAAAACAGCCTCTGGGCAGTGGGGATGCAGAGCAGCTCACTCCAAGGCTCGGTGGATGCCACAACAGTACAGAGGCACAATGGCACCGGCTCTGGTTGTTTTTTTTTGTTTTTTACCAGGCCTTACGTTTAGAAATCCATAATTCTAAAACAGAATATGTTATTGGACATACGGCGGAAATACAGATGTGTGACCATGAGCGGGGAGCAAAACAAAAACACAACAGATGTATACTTTATGTCTGGGAGAGGTTTGTAAATGCATGGTCTCTGCTGGTTTGTGTTGAGAGATTCCTTTTTTGAATGAAAAATTATTTTTCAAGATGAAATAGTTTTTCCATTTTTCTTTCTTGTCACCCATCATAGTCTGGGACTGTAAATGCATGTGTGTGGACTTTCTGCACAGACAAGCACACCCACCCACCCACACAGTCTCTCTCCTCCCTCTCTTTCACAGGAGTCAGTCAAATCTAACACACGATCCAGGCTCCCTCATCTCACTGTCTGAGCGTAGCAGATGAAATTGATGGGGCCAGGGATATGATAAGGATTCAGTGTTTTGTTTCATTTTACTTCTTATGATCCTAATTAACCACTTTAACCCTGGCATCCCAATTTCATTATAGTTGAAATTTACATTATTATTAAATTATCAATAAAATTATCCAAAAATGTAAGTGGTTAAGTGTTTCAGTGGTTAATTAATTACTTAATTCATACTTTGTATTACATGTTTTGTGAAGTAGGGAAGGTGAAATAAATTGAAATATGAGACAAAATATAATTGATTAGTGTGAATAATCATAATAATCAGTTTTATTCCTGTGCTTATTTGTGATCCGTTCCTTTGCGGAATGTTTCCTGCGGAACTCAGGAAACATCTTAATGTTTTGTGACTGTCATTTCATGAGTGATTCTCAATGACCTGTGTGTCATAATCAGGGAAGGGTGGCAGCACTTTTACTGTTATATTTATTCTTTAGTACCGATGACATCTCCCTGCCAGCTCTTGAAGCAGATTGTCACCTCCTCTCTCCGGCAGACAGAAAACACAAGTGTTATGAATACGTGTTGCATAATCAGCAATATAAGTGCATGCGGAAATCAACATGGCACACTAATCTCATATTAACAATAATCATGATAATGATCATTTCTGAGACGCAATGCTTTTTTGTGGATTAAAAGTATAAAAAGATAAAGTGTAGATAATATTATGCATTTCTATTAGGGTAAATAATATTACAAACTAAAGAAGCTCCTGTATATCTTACAAAAGAGAAATATTATATACAAGTAAATAAAAAATAAATGTGCTTTCCCAATATCATTTATGACATCATTGTTGACATTTTTATTTATTTATATATTTGTATGTTCAAAATATGACATTATTCCACTTAAAACCCACCATATAATTTGAAATGGTATTTAGAAGACACTTTTATTTAAGTTTGTGGCTATATTACAGTTGTTTTTTTTGTTGTTTATAATAAAATATTAATGTATAGTTGTAGTGATAGTGAAACATCTGTAAACTATTGTTTAATAAGAAAGTCCTGCAGGAAGGTATTGTTGGATTAACTCAGAGAGCAGATGCACGAAGTCTATGGGCAATAGCTGAAGGTCAGTGGAGGATTCAGTACCTAAGATGACCAGTAGATGGTGCTCTACTGTGGGGCTTAGTAGGAAAACGGCTGCAAAGAGAACTCTGTGTGAATCAAAGGATATTGGATTCTGAGTCACATTTAATGTCAGGGATATAAAGTCCTCAGGACCTCACATAATGCATGGTTCACTGAAATATGTTTTTCTAAACTCAAATGGCTGTGTGGCCTGAGTTATCTAATAAGTAGGCTAAGCTTTTATGATGAGAAAACACACATGGTGAAGATTCAAAAAGCTTTTCTCAAAAGTTAACATGAACACAGATGCATCAATGAGAGGCAAATGAAAAGACAACTCTTGACAATTCCCAGAACAGAGTGGTCAGGGTGGATCTGTCTCTATTGGGTCCAAGTAATAGACAGCAGCACATGGCTCCTAGCCAGATCCCTGCGCCTGTCAGCAAGAATGTTAGGTGGAGTTTACTTTCTCTAATGTTGAGTGATGGAAAAGACAGATTATTCTTGTCAAAGCGCAGGGCAACAATGAGGACCGGGTCTTTGTTTCCCCATTTTCAAAGCCGTTTGTTCTTTGATAAGGTCCCGGAAACAGTTAGTGACATGCTGGTGGGAACCTATGGAAAATAATACACTTTCTATCAATTGTGCTGTTCTTATCCCCCAGTGGTGTTCGGTGGGTGTGGGAATAGGCAGCATTCTGGGCACTGCTGCTCTGAGATAGCATTCACAGACCAGAGCACAGAGCAGGCTGCATTCAGCCTGGGGAGCCAGGGGCCCTACACTGCAGAATTGTACACAGGCATGGACAATATACACTATCTTTGGTGTAGACACAAAGAACCAAGGGAAGATTTTATTGTGAGGTTTGGCAGGAGGGCTTGGAGACTCTCTCTTTCTGTCTGTCTCACTCTGTGTGTGTCTGTCTCACTCTGTGTGTGTGTGTGTGTGTGTGTGTGTGTGTGTGTGTGTGTGTGTGTGTGTGTGTGTGTGTGTGCGCGCACACGTGTGCAATAGAGAGTAATAGAGAGAGAAAGAACTGTTTTGGGGAACATGCACTGTTTCATGCACTGTTGTAATTTCATTACATTTTATGGCCTGTGTGCTAATGCCACAAACTCATTGGTTATACACACACACACACACACACACACACACACACACACACACACACACACACACACACACACACACACACACACACACACACACACACACTTACTTTACACAGGATTCATTCAAATTGGACAGAGTGGAGTCTCCATCATTTTACTCTCTGAGTGCACAAGAAGAAATAAAAGACATTTCCACCATGGGTAATGTAAGACAATTGATGTTTAGTCAAGTCTATGTTAATTCTTACAATTGTGTACAACACATGCAATGACATGCAGGGGGGGGGGTTAGTTTTCAAATATCATTGGGGACGAAATTTTTATTTTTTTTATCATTAGTGATAATCTAATTGATTATAACCAATAATTGCCATTTTCGGATGTAGAATTTATTTGCGCGCCATTTAGTTGTGGAGCTCATCAGTTGACGTAAAGGCTAAGCACTTTTAATAGAACTTGGACCCACTGCTGCCACCCACAGTGACCCACAGAGATAAATACCCGTTCCACCTAATTAATCCACCACATCACAGGGGGATGTGACACCATGAGCCCAATAGATCAAGGAGCAGAGATCAAAGGCACCACTGCTGTTCCAATCCTACACAGGAAAAAAAGGATATTTCTTGTTTATTTCTATGTACAGATGGTCAATTAATTAATAGCTAAAGAATACAGCAGTATATGAAAATGTATTTATTAAATGTTAATTGACGGACATTTCATAGCCACGTAGCCTATGGGCAGCATGTAAGCCAGGCGAGACTCAGGACTGAAGTTTCAAAGCTTGTAGAACATGATTGTTGTTTGGAAAAAAGTGGTTTTCTCATTATCATTTTGTATCCACGGCTAGTTGACGTGTATGCCACGTGATCTGTATGTAAAATTGATGAAGAAAACCCTTCCATTTGAAGACTTCTGATTGTTCATGCTCACTGCACTGGTTAGAAAGCTAATGGTCCTGTTTTGACTAGAGCTGAACGAGATACACAGTAGAACTACGTAAAGACCAAGAATATCACAATGAGAAGTCAGATCATTATTATTATCTTTACAGGCTCAGTCATTTCTTTAATCCATGAATCAAAGATAAAAATAAAAAAAATCTGAACTAAAATATATATCTCCCCTGAGATTCTCTGCACTGAAAGGATAAGGCAAACTGTTAAATGATTTACACCCACACATTCCCAGACTGTATCTGAGCCGTTTGACTGTGTGTTTTCCTTGTACATTTTCACGTCGTTATTGTTATTCTTTTGTGCTATTGTTATACTTTTGTGGTGATGTCTTTGTCATTTTGGGACTCTGTAGTGCAGCAACGGTCTATGAAATAAGTCACGGTTGAACTTAAAACGTACCCAAACCAGTGTTTTTAATGTTTGTGTTGCATCATATCGTTGGTTAGGAAAGCCCTTCATTACAAACAAAGCGTGCGTTCAAACTTTGGCCTATCCTAACACACTGACATAAGAAGCTAGCTAGCCGGGCCTTGTCTTTATTTAACACAAATTGGCTGTGCTCTCGAAAAAATGTCACTGTCCTGCCAAGTTTACCACATATTCACTGTTTACTGCTGGCTGTTACACATGTGGTTTTTGCATATGCTCTCCTCTCCCAGTTAAATCATCTGCGGTCCCTGGGCTTTCTTCTGACATGTGCAGCATTGGTGCTGCCATTGCGGCTTAAATTTTTCAGGAAAAAGAAAAGGCATTTGTATGAAATAATAATGACCATTTCAGACATTTATATTTTCTGAGTCTGACTGTCATTTTTGCTTCCCTTTCTATCGGTCTCTGCGCGTCTGTCGCACCCCCTCCTTTGTACTGTACTGCTTCATTTATACTCCATCGTACGACGTGTGGAGAACATCTACAAGCTCACAATGCGTCGTGATTTGAAGTATAAATCAGGCTTACACCTCTATCATCCTTCTGTTTTGTTTTCGCTTTGGCCTGCCATGAGTAACAATAATATTTTTTTCCTTCTTTTTTCGGTGTTCGTTTCAGTATAATGAACAGACTGAGGAGGCTATGTTCTTTGTTTACCCTCCTTGACCCCAGATGTAAGCCTCCGTCATTCAACCCCCATTCTCCGTGATCAAGCCCCACCCCCAGTCTCATTCCCTCCCTCCCTCCTCCCTCCTTGTGATTCATAATGACCTGCTAACTAAAAACATTTTCACAACCGTAGCCTCCATCCAGCCAAACTCGGAATGGGTCGTCCCTCTCGGAGGACCTGGCTCCCTGATGTCAGAGATCCGGGTTTTACTGGACCGTCTTACTGACTTGGGAATACAATCTGCCTTCAATAATTCATATGAGCAGTATCAGAGTGCTTCATTAATATACTATTTCATGGGACACAAGAAACAGGACGATCCATTATATGTACATATTCTCTCGAATAGAATAGCAGCTACAATCCTTGAAGTGGAGATGATAACAGCTTTAGGGATGCATTTTTAAAAAGTAACATTTCATGCAAGTCTTCAGTGGGTTGCGGTGATGAAACAGCGTTTTCTTTAAGTTGAATTCTAAAAGTCCACACAGAGCATGTTGTGAAATTCCCACCTCTGTCAGAGAACATCAAATACAGCGCCCAATTGTTGTGGCACGCCATCGCTTTCAAAGAGGCACTATTTGTTTTGCCCTTGTATTCCTTTTGTACGGGCATGCCTGCAGTCTCCACAGAGTGTGGGTGTCACAATGCATTAGGAAGTATGAGATTCAGGATGTTCCATTTAATCTCCTTGACTTCCCCAGTTAACAGAGGAGCTGAACAGCAGCTGAGGGAAACCCGGCATCCCGTAGAACAAAGCTGGCTGACATGCTCGTAGCCTGAGGGGCCCACGGCTCTCTCTCTCTGGCTCTTTGGCTCTCTCTCTCTCTCTCTTTATCTATGTCTCTCTATCTCTATGTCTCTCTATCTCTCTGTCTCTCTCTCTCTGTCCCTCTCTCTCTCTGTCCCTCTCTCTCTCTGTCTGTCCCTCTCTTTCTCTGTCTTTCTTTCTCTCTCTCTTTCTTTCTTTCTCTCTCTCTCTCTCTCTCTCTCTCTCTCTCTCTCTCTCTCTCTCTCTCTTTCGCTCTCTCTCTCTCTTTCTCTCTCTCTCTCTCTCTCTCTCTCTCTCTCTCTCTCTCTCTCTCTCTCTCTCTCTTTCGCTCTTTCTCGGTCTCTCTCTCTCTTTCACACACACACACACACACACACACACACACACACACACACACACACACACACACACACACACACACACACACACACACACACACACACACACACACACACACACCCACACACACACACACACACACAGTCTGCAAGTATGTATTGTAAAACAATGAGAATCCAGTCTGCTGACAGGGGCGCTAAGCTGCAGTCACTTTAGATGACAACAGCGCATAAGAGACACAGCAGCAGCCTTGGTCTCGGGACCTAAGAGCAAACAGCTATTAGGGCAGAGGGAAGGCTCTGCCAGAGCTGTCAGTCAGGGCTTCTTTAGTCACATCATTCTGTTTTATAGTAGTCATAACACTGTAGGCTTTACACATGGAGTGGTGACAATATTTGACCCATAAATCAGAATGGCCTGTCTGATGTCCTCAGGTTGAAGCCTTCTTGATTGTACGGGCGGTGAGTTAAGGGCAGTGGTTGCACCGATCGCCCAGAGAGGTTCTTCTGAGGCCTGGGGCTAAGTAGGAACAGATGTTTCTGCCCCCAGGCAGAAGGTTGTGTGATTCTCCACAGCTCCAACCCTGGATCCTTCTCAGGTAGCTGAGTTCAGTTCCCCCATGTAACAACAATCCATGGCAAAATGACACAATTGACCCCTTGACCCTAAAAAAGAAAAGCTAAAGGAATTATAATCAAGGGACTTGTTTGGATTGACCTGATTTGATACTCAGCTGATGGAAATCCCGTTTGCTCTATATCAGTGTCTAGTTAACCCTCGCCAGCTTACCATCGGGTTCAAGAATCAAGTTACAGTCCAAGGAATGATTGGGTTGGGATTGAGTTCTGTAGCGTCACTGTGTTTAACAGACTGATATTTTAGAATTCCTTTACGAAAAATTTACCCAAAAATCTGTCAAATCAAAAAGGGGGAAAAAAGACCTTTGATACACATCCTGATATTAAGATGCTGTCACCACCAACACATTCAAGATTCACAGACTGACACACAAACGCACGCACGCACGCACACAAAAACAGCAGAGGAGGGCTCACTTGGCCCTTGGCATGGTCTTCTCGTACCCTGTCGTATCTGTATCAGGGCTACATGAGGCTCCCCGACATCCACCACTTCACTCATTAGCACATGCCTGGCTGCGAGCTGCTGCGGCTGGCTGGCGGCTGCATCCAGGGCATGTCAGGAGCCACGTCTAGGAGCCACTTGAAAATGACAAGAGGAGAATGAGGGCCAGGGACGGCATATGGTGCTGATTAGCAGTGAAGTTTACAGGGCACCCCATCCCAAACCCCACATAATGTCGCTGTCGGGTGGAAACCTTGTATGTTCAAAATTGTTACTTTTCAGGACATGTAGAAAAGCACGCATGGACAGACTTAACCAATTAAAAAAAAAAAAAATTAAAGAGCAAAAATAGCAGATCTACAAGCTCACAATGCGTCACAATGTGAGGCTTTGTGAGCTTGTAGATCTGCAATTTTTGCTATTTTTGTGTGACACTGTAGTATGACGAAGTAGGACAATAATACATGGAAAAACATAAAAAGTTGAAATATGGAGATACGAGGTTTCTGCCCGACAGCAATGATAATCACATGCACACTGAACATCAGTGCACATGCAGCATTTTCACCGACATGTCACAACTCCATCACAGCAAAATCCTCTGTTTTCATTTAACTTAAACACTTAAGCGCTATTTTCAATATATTTAGGGAAAAAATTGCCGATCTACTATCTTACAATGCATTGTGACGTGTTGTGAGCTTGTAGATCATCTATTTAAAATGATAATAATAATAATAATAATAATAATAATAGTTTTGGCCCAAAATAGGGATGCCATGAATAGATTTGTAACTCTCAGAGTAAAATTAACAATGAAGATTTAGCTGTGCACTGAAAAGACAGCATACTGAAACCCTAAACTGTGTCTTTTAACCTGAGTCTTAGTTGATTGAAACAGATATGTGAATCTGGGTATTTCTTGTACGGTACACTATTGGAATTCATCAAAATGAAAAGCTAGTTCTCAGTCTTACCCCGAGGGACCTTGTCAAACGTTGATGGATTTCAGTGTGCACTGACAAGTAAAAAACCAATATTGAGGAAAAATAAGAAATCAACAAAACTATTCTACATATTAATGAGCGATTTCAAAAAGCCTCAGACTGCATGGGATGCCCAGCCATACATGCCCACCCCAGCACAGAATGCTGAACTCCCCTCAAACAAAACTTTCTGTGCCACAGCCCAAGCAGCAACATCTGGCTCCTCGTGTAGGCACTTATTAGGATCAAATTAAGTAGAAATGAATGGGATGATACATGACAGGGTGCAGATGTTCAAAGCCGCCGTGTGAAAATCTGGGGGCAGAAAACAGCTTAATGAATTCTGCGTCTTACAGCAGGGGTGAGGCTCTGAGCTCACAGGTTAAAAAAAAGGCTAATTAAATTCCAGAGCAGACACACAAGAAATAAATGTTTGTGGCTCTTTTGCTCCCCTTATTCAACCATGGCATGTTAAAGGGGCACACTGTTTTGATTTGTTGTTAATTGAGCTACAGCCACAAGGGTATGTGGAATGGTCTGCTAAAAATGTATGGACAGGTGTGCGTAACAGGCATAATGTACTGTAGGTCCCTGATGAATAGCCTGCCAGATCCTTTTCATAGCGACTTTGTATGATCCACAATGACAATATAGCTGCACCTGTGGGATTACCTGTGAGTTGTGGGATGTGGGCTTTGTTTGTATAAATGTGTCTGGAGCACAATACCTTTTTCTCTTTTCTTTTCTCTCTTTTCTGTCTTTTCTTTTTTTTTACCACTTTCAACCTGGCTTCCCTATTTTGTGCATTGTATTTTGATGTATTTTGTCAAGACATCACTATAGGCAAAATGTTTCAAAAATGTTAAGAAATGGCGAAAAGAGTAGATGTTCTAAGTACATTTTAAATAGGGGATAAATGGCGATGAAGTGAATGCACACAGATGACTTAAACACCTCCCAAAATAACTGCCAAATACATCCCTGTTATGTCCTCCAGGCTACATCTCATACAGAAAGACAGCCCCTCCACCCTCCCATGCGTGCGTACACACACACACACACACGTGCACGCGCGCACACTCACACGCACACACACTCTGAAGTTTCTCCTCAGTACATCTACCTGGTGCGTTGAGGTGGGTGGGCGACATCACAGCTCTGAGGTGGCAAAAGGCTGCTTATAGAAGCACGAGACTTCAGCCAGACAGGGAAAATCCAACTCTGTGTGAATAATGTCACCAGACATCCAAATGTGGTTTTTTTAGCAGTGCTGTGGCGCTTCAGACTGGATGACTCGATCATGACTTCATTGGTGAATCACAATTCTCTTAATTACATCCTTGAGATCTATTATTTGAGTTTATTTCCCCTCTGTGGTGGGGGCTGCTTCTCCTCTAAATCACCAAGTCTCCACCCCCTCGTTAATGTCTGCTCAGCCAACAGACTGAGCTCCACTGTTGCACTGGGCCAGGTCCAATTTACACATTTTCACCGGGGGGGTGTGTGTGTGTGTGCGCGTGCGTGCGTGCGTGCGTGCGTGCGTGCGTGCGTGCGTGCGTGCGTGCGTGCGTGCGCGCGCGCGTGTGTGTGTGTGTGTTTCTGTGTAAAATAAGTTATGAGTTTGTAGCTGTTTGACACTCTGGTTAGGGTTAAACAAACTATCCCTTTGCTGCCTCTGAATCAAGTGACACGTGTAGATCTTTATAGGCTGGTGTTTAACCAGTGTTGTGGGAAACGTGTTCCTGAGAACAGTAAGCAGATAACTTTTTGCTTTACAGTGCCTGTAAGGGTTTTTTATATGGTTATTTTCCACTGTACATGTACTCTATCATCAGTTTTGATAACTTAATTATGCCAATTACCTGATAATTTATCATAATTTTAATGCGTTGAATGTTTATATTGTTTGACACTAAATAAGACAAAAGAAGAAGAATAAAAAACTAAATAGAAGCTATTTGGGGTGAGCCGATATGTGGTAAATATACCACATACACCTCTAATGCCTGACATCACGTCCCCGGTTCGATTCCTGACCGGCTATACCATTTGTTGCATGTCACTCCCCTAGTCTATCTCCATGTTTCCTGCCCCTCTGCACTGTATACTGTAGTAAATAAAGGCTCAGACTTACATATGAATAAATAAGTAAAAAGAAAATGCAACTTTTCTATGAAAGAACCTACAGCTCAATTCGATTCTAAATAGGTCTTCATAAGTAGGAGATACATAAATGCTTGCTTACAATAAAATGTTTTTATATCTATGCTGCTTTTAGTTAACTGTGGCCATAAAAGTGCGGTGATTTCTGCAGTGCAGTGTTGCATATTTAACGGTGGCCAAACATTAAATTCAAATGTTTTTCAAATGCTTCCATATGTTCCGTATTGACTGGAGCATAATGCAAAGTAGTTAATAAGAGATGAACACTAATGGAGAAAGACAAGTAACTGGAGGTTCACGTGTGTCCCATGTACTTTATCCAAGGACTTTCTCCTGGTTGCGTCTAGAGGGAGCATTCTTTTTACAATTCCAGGTGGGGGGCAGGTGAGTTATTTCTTTGGCCGTGTTTTGCACATTACTGTGTTCTTGCATATTACAGAGCAGCCAATAAAACTTTTTAAGTGCAGGTCTGCTCCCCTGCTCCGGAGATGTGTCGGTGTCCATGGCACACATTGTAACAGACACACATTCACGTACTGAAGCCAAGCTACAGCTGAGACAGAAACAGTACTGCACATTTGCCCCGTCACTGGTTCTGGTTGTTCAAGAAGAATACATAGGCTTTACACCCGTACCAGGAGGCGGGGATGTCTGCAGTCCTGCAGACCTTGCATGGTGAGATGAAGCAGGGAGAAAATGGTACATGCACGTACTGTGTACACACACACACACACACACACACACACACACACACACACACACACACACACACACACACACACACACACACACACACACAAATTTCCCTAACTTTCTAGCACACTCAATCTTTCTGGGCTGGCACTTCCAACAGGAAACTGACAGTATTATGTGACACCACGGAATGTTCTAGAGAGCTGCAGCCTAGCAGCACTGACCTACACCCAAAAACAATGCCTCTTTTTGTACTGTTTCTCCCTCCAAAACTCGGCTCCCCTCTCAAATGCAGGTGGTGCTCTGCAATATACATGCTTTTTTCAACAGTCGTAATTAAAAGACATGAAGTCAGTGTTCTTTAGCTCAAATCAGGCCACTCAAGGGAATGACACAATTCTTTGCTTTACAAGTTAAAAGAACAGTGCAGTACACACTGGTAGTTTAGAGAGCTCTAAAGCAGGTTGATAAAAAATAATAATAATAAATGGTGAACCTATAAAATAGAAAATGGTAGTAAAGAGCAATGACAAATGTGACAGCATTTTGGTTGTGGGTTCCTCCAAAATGTATGACTAAATTCTGCTATAAACCAGCAATAATTCCATCCATCATTTTATAATGTTTTAGAATGCTTGATTTAACATCCTAGCAGTATTAACACAACACATGAAATCGTACAGAACTAAAAGGAACAACAGTAATGACAAAAGTGTCTTTATAGTCCATTTCTAAGCTTTTTTTTTTTTTTTTTACAATGACATTAGTTTTATTACATGTCAGTAAATATGTCTCATGATGAAATTGTTTGTTTGTTTCATGTAGTTGTTTTCACTTATCATGTCACTACTGCTCTGTGCGGAACACTGTCTTGAGTTGAGTTAAGAGGTTTGGATGCGAGGTAAGAAAAAGTATACTTGGCGACTGCCAAGTAGCATGAAGCTTGAAGACCAATTTTCGATTCTTGGGGGCTTGAATTTCATTGGTCTATATAACGCTGCTGTTTTTTCACAAATGATAAAGCAGTAGTGTGGGTTTGACAGCGGTGAGACGTTGTCTTTAGATTATGAGTAAATTATGATGAATTGTTTTCTTTTTAAATGATCCACATACCCAAAACCAAGAAATATCTGGGCCCAAAAGTAATTATTGAAATATTATATTTCATTCCGTCTCGAATCAGTCTCAAGTGTATGTGTGTGCGGCTGTGCGCGCACATATTATATGAAAGTCGAAAGAAAATGACGCTATATTCTCCACACAGTATACTTGTAGTGCTGTCCAATTCAAGATACTGTTGTGCTGACATCATTTCATAGTATAACCTGGAGAATTTGTAAAGAATTTTGTGGTATGTATATTTGCAGGTAATCCGTTTCCTAGACCTCGACATCTTTGGCAAACTTGACATTTAATACGATGCTGCTATTCTTCTTTTATTGTTCTCCTTTTCTTTTTCTGGTGATTTTATTTCTCATCATTTCTTTGTTATTTTGCTGCAAAAACTGTTCCAAATCATAAGACATACTGTAACAATACAAATCTTGAATCTTGGATCTCAAATGCCTTCACGTACTATAGATAATTTAATTGTTAAACATTTTATTTTTCAAGTGACATTTTTTAATAATACATTTATTAAGACATTTTCCTTGTGTAATTAGAGTTAAAGCTTTTTCCCGGGGTTCGACTGAGCTTTATTTCACTGCTAATATGAAGGATTTGAGGCTTGTCTTGGCTTCACTGGGGTATCAGCCACACAGTGGGAAGAAGATAAAAAAAGGGCTTTGGTGAAGGGAAAGAGAAAAAAATCACAGCGCATTAAAAACAAATCTACTGGGGAATCCACCAGCAGCTTAAGAGAGCCAAGACGATTAAGGGGTCAGTGGTCCTACACTGCAGGTTGAACATACCTGATGCCACTCACCTTGGGCCACAAGAGCCATTGCCAAAGCCAATCTCTCAAAATCAAAAGCCTGCAATGGAGAGACACGGGGAAGGTCATTGAGAAAGTTACAGTATATAATGATAAGCTGAGCAGATCTCTTCACTGCATCAGCCACTCTGTTTGGATGGATGGATGTATGGAGGGAGGGAGGGATGGATAGATATAGAGAAGAAGCCATAGTTCACCCTGGACTTCTTCTTCTCTTTGTCACACATGGAGGTTTTTCTCCAGCAGTGACTCAACATTCCCCTGTATCAAATAGGCCCCCTCTCTTCCTTCTGTCTGGTGTCACCAGTGGTGACTCTGAGTGGCTCCCCAGCCAAAGGCCTGCTTTATCAAGCAGCCAGTTTAACAAGACAGCTCCTTTCATGCTCGTTGGCTTCTCCAGTGGTAATGGATTTCCTCAATGAGTGTCTCTCTTTCTCCAGGTTTCACACTTTTCCCCCTTGTGCTGCTGGGCCTCAGGCCAGGCCAGATCCTTTGCCATTGACTTTGATTTCCTAAGGTAAGTGATCCATCGCTCCAGGCCTCACCAGCATTGCCTGAAATCTGGCCCCACTTTGGCTCCCCACGCCTGATATTGTACACTCTAATGCAAAGTGAAGTAGCACGTCTAAATAGCCTGTCAGTCCTCCCCTTACTCTCATACCCCACCCCCCCCCCCCCCAACCCCACCCCCCTGTGTCTCTTTCTTCACCTCCTTTGGTTTCCAAGCTCCCCAGCTGGGACTCATTTCCAGTGTGCAGGGGAATGTAAACGATACAGCGATATTAAGGGGCATTAAACTAGTTGATGACATTTTGGTCACATTAATGAAGACTGGCACTGTGGACAAGGTGGGGGGACGTATGAGGGACAGCAAGCGTACTGGTCTGATATGATGTCATGTCATTCAGTTTGGTCAGGAAAAAAAAGCAATTGTGGAAACGTTCAAATAAACTTTGCTTGTTCATCTCAGTTCCGCTCTGAAAGATCTAGCTTTAGTAGTGTGATGAGCTTCAGTAACTTTTTGTCTGATCGGCTCTGGCAGACTTAACATCTACACCTCTTTCTTGCTGCCAGCATCCTGATAAAGCTCTCTACCGCTATACTATAGCATATCTAAGCCACCACCATTACATTAATTGCTAATGACAAAGGCAACTCTCATTCCGTGGTTTCCTGCCACATTTGGATCGCTCTCCAAACCTCCGTTCCTCCTGATAGGAAATGCAACCCAAGATGTGTGAAAACAGTGTGTATATTGTTTTTTAATTGGCCAGCACTTCTGCTCATCCCGATCCTAGTGCGCACGCTGTATGGGTGTGTGTTTCACAACAGGAAAGAATAAACCCCAGCTCAAATCATAGGAAATACACCAGATCTAGCTCTTCAAGGCCCAGTTCCCTGCCATATGATCTCTATAAACTAAATCACTGCTGGCTTCCTTACAGGCAGGCAGGCGCCTAGGGCATGCTCATAATGAAAGCCAAATGTAAGTGACAACATACGGGCTGCTTGAAATAATGGAATATCTCTATGCTTTAGATATCCTTGCCCAAACCTCCAAGTCTGTATTCATTCACTCTGTATTGAGCTATGTTTCGGTAAACCATTTCATTGTTCACTAAAAAGTGTGTCCATACTCGACTTGTGTAATGGAATCATATAATGGATGTCAGAAATAAACATGCTGTGTAAAATGAAACGCACTGAACATTTTTAATGCATAATAATAATAACTAACAACATAGATATGTGTGAGCCTGGGTTATAATTAGTCTCGTTTAAATAGTAAAAACGTAATTTATTTCCTAAACTTAGTATTTTATCTACATTTTGTACAAACATCTGAATACTCTACATACTGTAGGCTACATTTTGTTCCAAAACTGACACACCTTGGAAGCATTGCTGTACATATACTTCATATAATTTCACTTGTTTGTCTGGGGGAGTTAACAGGAATCCCTCTGTCACGTAATTCTTCGTCTCTCCCATCACTCTGCCCATGCACACTGAAATGCGGAAGTGCCGTTCTCACTTCCAAATCGTAGTAGGCTGACACGCCTGCTAAACACATTTAAAGGCAGGCACACTGTCAGAAGCGGACTTGAGCTCTTGAGGCACCGAGTGAGTGGCCGTGCTGAGGTTCTGCCGAGTCAGAGCCGTTCAAGTTGCATGGGCAGAGAATCATAAATCATCTGTCCTCGTTAACATGCGACACGACAGGACAGGTCGCAGGGGAGTACCCGTCACGTCAAACAGGTGCCGCTGCCTCATTTGTCAGATCCTATATCCCAACTCATCACCTGTTTGGTGTGAGAATCCACTGCCGCAACAGGCTGCCACTCTTGTAGCGCCTGACTTGCACACCTGTCATTACATTACTGGACCAGAGTGACATGTCATAATCATTCCTTTTTTATGGTAATTCAATTATACAGTATGTCTATCTTTCATTTGGATATTATAATTTTTTTGGTCATTCCTATACCAACGACTGTGGCATATAAGGAGGCAAAGCAGAAGTGTCACTGAAAGCTGCAGTAGCTGGTAGTTAGCCTAGCATATTTTCCCACTGAAGCCAACTTCCTCAAAATCAAAATATGGGCTTGATAGCATGTAAAAAGTAAGGTATGGGATCAGCATTGCACTCCAGTGTGCACTAGGCAGAAGCATTTTTACGGCATGGCTCTGTAGGAGGCTAGCCGTCTGTCTATGTGTGTGACTGTCTACTATAATGTTTCTCAACGGGGGTGGTAAAGCCCCCCAGGGGGCGTACAGAGAAGTTCGGGGGGCACTGGTAGCAATGTTTTTAAAGGGGGGTGCTGAGGTGGTCTGGGGGGGCAGTTACATTCAAATGCACAATTTCCTTTATTTCATTACACCACACATGGACTCGCCCACTTGTGAAGAATGTGGTGAAAGAAAACTCAAGTGACCATATTACTTTTTCCACATCTATACCAGTTTCATGTCAGTAGGCTATCATATTAGTATCAGTATCATACCACTAATCTCTCAAGACAGATTATTGATTTTATTTATTTTTCAGTACCCATGGTCAGTACCACTGACACTGACCATGATACTGACATGATATTGACATGATACTAACTATGATACTGACCATGACAGGAAGGAAGCACCATCGGAAGCACCATAGAAGACAAGGAAGCACCGTAGAAGACAGGGAAGCACCATAGATGACAGGGAAGCACCATAGGAAGCACCATAGAAGACAGGGAAGCACCATAGATGACAGGGAAGCACCATAGGAAGCACCATAGATGACAGGGAAGCACCGTAGGGAACTGACTCAATCAGAGTTTTGATCGACCACATGATCTTGACCAAATTCTATTCACCTTATTCTTGGCCACACCACACCGACAGTTTCCACTCTAACATAGGTGGGTAGGGGGGTGGGGATGGGTGGGGAACCCCAAAGGGTTTCCTGTTTACCAGTGTTTCCATGTCTGCTTATTATAAGCGACTTTGGGCTTGGCTTGTTTGTTCTGGAGTAGTTGCTTATTTGGGCTTGCTTTCTAATGTTGTTTTTTCATGTCAAGGTTAGATTAATATGTATTTGTCTGCAGAACCACATCTGAAAATATTTTGTGCCAGGGACCCTCATACAAGATTTGCGTTGTTAAAACATAAAAAAAACTATTCAAAATATTTCACTTTTTTCCCCAATATTCTTTGAAAACTACAAGCTCTACAAACTACAAGCTCATAACGCATCGCGAGCTTGTCGATCTGCTATTTTCAAATAGTAAAGTGGTAAAGCTTAGCTCAGTGGCTTCTTTTGGGCTTGTTTTCATAGACCTGGCCGCTTGTTTGTATGGCAACACTGATTACCTGCATTACACCTGCAGTTGCCTACGAGAAAAACTCAATGGCGCCGTCCTGGAGAAGGGTCAAGAATAAGGTGAATATACATTGTGGGTTAATGATGAATTGGCCTACATATTTAATAGTTATATCAATTGGCAAACGTCAACCCTCCAAGAAACCCCCCTCCCCAACCCCAGTGGTCCGGGGAAATATCCCTTCTGTAGATGATGCCTACATTTATAAAAAAAATTACTTATGTAGGTCGAATATCAAACTAACACAGTTCCATAAAGACTATATTACCTGGGTCTGAATTAAGTTAATGTTGCATACTGTAGGGGAAATGTTTTACTTAAAGCCTTCTCTTTCACTCCATATCAAGCTTTCTGAAACTTCACTGGTAATCATAGCCACTACGTGAGGCCAAGGATGGTAGAGTGAATCATAAGAAACCATAATGATGACAACTGTTCCATGCAGGACTGTTATAATTCAAGCCACATACTGTTACATCCTCAACTGTAAAACTCACATAGGCTCTGGAAAAATGGCATTACAATTTAGGAGACTACTTGAAAGGTTTTAAAACCAGAAGTTTAACATGAAACAGATGGCAATGTTTGATTTTGCTGCAGAGACTCCAGAAGCATGTGTGTCCCACAAAGGTGCCAGATTTCTGACACCTTAGATATTCATGAGTGCAATTTTGTTTATCCTCTATTTCTTTTCTTGTTTCTTTTTTTCTCAGATTAGCAAGGTCCTTTACACTTTTCACACACAAAACCAGTGTAATATAGTGTTACACTTTTACACAAAAAAATAGTGTAATATATATATAATAGCTACCAAACCTTCACAAAGTTCCATACTTAACTGTCAGTAATCAAATGAATATGTTCTATTATTAATTCAAATTCTTTGTTCACTTTTTATGAAGAACAATCATTTTATATGAGAATACCAATAGCCTTAAAGGAGTAGTTCACCCAAAAAATTACTTATTTTCTATCAATTGCACACCCCATGAAGCATTGAATTCATGGTGATTTTTTTGTTTTTGTCGCATTCCTAAGCCAATAATTTGATTACCACCGGAAAGATGCTAATGTATCCGGTAGGAGTCTCTTTGAGTCTCCTACCGGAAATACACCCGGGCATCAAATTATTGGCTTAGGAATGCGTCAAAAACAAAAAGAATCTCCATGAATTCAAGGCTTCATGGGGTGTGTAATTGATAGAAAATAAGTAATGTTTTGGGTGAACTATTCCTTTAACAGTTTAACAGAATCTTTCCCCTTGGTAGAATGAATAAATATTTTCCAGCTGCTTTCAGCTGATGACAAATGGTATTCTGTTCTACTTGTTCCCATCATCATCATCATCATCGTCATCAACATCAACAACAAAATCATATCTCACTTATTTGTTATTCATGTTCGGATATAGTGTTGTGTGAATTCATGTTAAACTGAATCTAATGGCATTCTGGAAATTTTTCTTCGTAGAAGGAATAATGACATGTTGGATGTTGGCATGCACCGTGATACAGTGTGGCCATGTAGTACATTTAAATGAATTGTAATTGTAACATTAGCATTAACAGGGAGTATGTGGAAATTTCTCTGATCTCTTCTCACTATTAAAGATTTGCTTGGCAATACCAAGGCGATGGTACATTAATGAGACATTAGAATCGCAGTAGATATTTAAGGAGCAAGGCAAATCAAAAGCTTTGGCCACCTCTGGGTGGAGGGTAATTGAGCTGGCTTTCTTGATACTGCAGCTCAGTGGGAATGGGAGACAAAGCCATGCTAATCATGCCACCATAATTGACGTTGAGACCACTTTTTGTTCCACTGGTCATGCCATGGGCATTGCAGAAACTTTTACAATGACATTATTCACTCTACAGTCTCACAATCGCGCTGATCAAGGCTGTGCCTTTGCCTCGGGGATATACAAGTTCAATGTGCTGTCTACTATAATTAAAAATGAAAATAAATGAAAATAATAGAGCCTCATGCATCCAGTTTCAAAGGCTGAGATTAATCAGTTGGAAGAGTTCTTAATACAGTTTCTTTTATATTTTCTGTGTATACTTTGTGTGACCTAAAATGTGTCAATTAATAATGACAAATGTCTTTTTAATAGAGAAATTAACCTGCACATTTCAGCTTGCCTTGGAAATAGTATCTTTTAATCCCATGTTTTAAGACAATACTAGCATTTTCAGTGGTTCCTACAAATGCAGTCCAGCATTATACTACAGTACACAGTCCGTATTAAAGCTCTGTGTTAATGATACTCAGCTGCATCTCTCAGGTAAAAGAAATATTCCCATATTATGATATGTCTTGAGTTTTTCTTCAGCCTGTAAATATCCTGAAAACATTGTTGTTGTTGACCCTTAACAGATTTGATTTTTTTTTTGTAACCATATAAAAATACTGAATAGCTGACCTGTTTTATCAGTTTTACTAACTACAGTATGAAATTCTCTCCTAATTACACTGAGAAACCTAATTGACTTAACTATATAAACGTGTCTGTCTCTGTCTGTCTGCCTGCCTGCCTGCCATCTTCCATGCCTCTGTGGTGCAGGAGATACATCGCCGTTTCATAATCACAAGGTTGTTGGTACAAATCTTTTTTACATCTGAAAATGTTCAGGCTAAGTATTAAAACATTTGTAACATCCCCTATGCTTTATATATAAAACATGTGAGATATGTCAAGAGTTTTATAAACACAAGGTCGCTGGTTTGAATCCACTAAGGCTAAGTAAGTAGTTGGGCAAAGCCAGGAAAGGCAAGAAGCGCACCACCTACGTAGATAGACACTGCGGCGCGACAGCTTAGCTAACAACACTGCAGAGCTCAAGACCCTTATGCTAGATAAGGGTCTTGAGCGATTCAGGAGTCCTGAGTTGGTGTTGGCTAGACCGCACTCTCGCTTTGCATCAGTAGTCGTCACAAACATTTTCCAAGTCTCTGGGGTGCTGGAGATAAGGCGGTGTCCTAGAAACACCTAGAAAACATTATTAAAAGCCATGTGATCAAGACAAAATCTGGGCTTTTGGTTTACGTCTGAATATATAATTTTTTTGTTTGCTTGTCAATAGTTAAAATGAATTACTCTCTGCAGCTCAGGATCTATAGTAAGGGACAGCCTTGTCTGACTGATGGAGACACAGCGAGATCCAAGCATAATGCAAACTGTTTTCATTACAACTTCAAATTCCATCAGTCAATATTAGCCTTGAACTTAGTTAGATGCAGTATTTTCCCTGCCATATACATTTTTCAAATTAAGCAAAGAAATGGGGTTGTAACCAGTAACCAGTTTCATTCAGCAACTTGTGGCACAGCATTATCTTATGCAGAATTGTTATGCCATATTTTTGATAATGACTATATGTTTGTCTTCAAATGTTACTCCAGTCTTAAAATACTGCACAGTTACATGCAAGATGCATCATTCAGCCAAGATAGACCACAATCAAACCATGATAGAGTAAAGGAAATGACGAAGGTAATTACACCAATGAGACATTTATGAGGTGTTAAGCAAATATTTTATCCTCAGACATTCTCAGATAATAATAATAAATAAAAAAAATGGGTACATTTAACCACAGGAACCCTAGCATTCTTATTCTAGCTATATCGTAATAAGCAAACGTCTGGAAAAAAAATAAGCAAACATTTGGCAAAAATTGGCGGGCATTCAGCTAAAATAGGTGGAAATTCATTGCAAATGGCAGATCTACAAACTCACAATGCGTCGCAACCTAATGTGAACTTGTAGATTGGCTACTTTAGTTATTTTATGTACCACTAAGTACTGCATATATAGGTTTAAGTGGTTTAGAGTTCTTCCCTGTTGATATGGTGTACTAATATTCCTCTGTGTTTCAGTGTGTTAAAAGCCTTTGGCAGCTCCTGTGATATGGAAGTAATCGGCACCTCCTCCTGCTTATAACAAAGGCTTATGAGGGTATCAGCCTCAAATAGCATTTTGTGGGGCAAGTACACAACATGATCATGCCAACTTTAGTGTGCTAATGAATGGATGTGTGCCAGTGTAACAGTCATCAGTTTGAACATCTCCTTTGATGCCTCATCGAGCAGAAAGCTCTTAAACAAAATGTTTGAAGTGTCTGCCTGTGTAATAATGATGTATAATTCTCTTGAACTAATGCAGAATTTGCTGATAATTTTTTTCTTTTTTTAATAAAAATAAATTGTGCCCGGAGGGTCAGGCCATGATTCAAAACGAGATCACCCAAGAGCAGCAAATGATTTAATAAGCCACCAGCTCCACTATGGCAAGATGGAATGGAGCAGAATGGAGAATTTCAAAGTATGTCTAATTAACATGAGTTTATTACTGCGTCAATCTCTTCAACCAGTCTGAACGAGAGCAAGGGTAAGACATGTAGACTGTCTTTTCCACATATGGAATAATACTTACTACATCTTCTGTAAATATGACAGTCTAAACACAATCTTGACAGCCAGAAAATTTATTTCGCTTTTTTCATCTTCGTCACAAGCAGACAAAAATATGAATCTCATTTCAGCCAAGCTTTTAAGCTTTGTTAAAATAATCATTAAAAATAGAAAACAACTTGATTTTTCCATCACCATTATTCCTCAAGGATCTAGCAAATTAATATTTAATATCACTTCCCTCTATATGATTGCATAGTAATTATCAGAACCCAAAATGCTTGACAACCTAGCTAGTAATATCATTTTTAATGCGTTAAATTTGCAGGGGAGACAATGTTGAATTCCTTAGGCTCTACATTTTAATCAGTTTCTCATCTTGCCCAGCATGTCTACAGAGACAAGACCCCTACAGAATGGAGCAAATCTAAAGAATCAAGAATCAAGTCATGTCATTGAGGAGGTTTTCTCATACTTTGCTCACTGCTGGCTTTGAGGAAACTATTTTACTGGCTCTCTCTGTACTATTCAGGTCACAGTAATCTTAAACTCCAACAGAAATAACAGGAAAACATGACAGAACTGAACGTTTCACTTGAGCATGGCCATACGGCTGCATGAAGTGTGGAACTGAATTATCCCGCCCTTGAAGTGGTGAAGGAGGAACCCTAACTTGGCTCTTATAGCTCAAGTTGCAGAGGGTCACTTTAAATCTGGGGCTAATTAGCCTCTAATTTGGAGTTTAGCATGGATATTAGCAAGCAGAAGTGAGCCCGAGGCATGGTAGCAGGATGGCTATGGTTAGAAAGTTACAGTAGACGACCAAATCACATGTTTGTGGTTTACCTCGATTTTACACTGTACCTGTGTTATATAATCAACCTATTATAGAAATCAAATGCAAGACGCAGTACTTACTGTAGCTGAGACAGTATGTCAATTCTTCTGACTGACTGACAGACTGACAGACTGACTGACAGACTGACTGACTGGCTGACTGACTGACTGACTGACTGACTGACTGAGAACCAAATTGTCCATGAAAAAATCAATTAATAAAAGGTAAAATTAGTATAGTTAACGGATGCAAGTAAAACCTCATGTTCTCTCACTCAAATGAAGCTGAAGTCGATTTGTAATTAGCTAATTTACCCATACAGAAGTAAAAAGAGTTTTCATCACCTTACAACAAAAACAATCAGGCATACTTCTCCAATAGACCAAATCATGTCTCTGTTGCTGACATCAGTACAGTAGCACTGTCTATCAGAAGTGATGGTCCAGTGGATGCAGCAGTGCTTTGCTGCTCTGTTTGAGGCTCTGTTGGCATTGGTAGTATTGACTCATGTTTCAGAAGTCCATCTACTGTATGCCAACAGCGGGCCAGCGCCTCAGACAAATGCCCTGAGCAAGAGTGCGACCACTGAATCTAAATCAAAAGTCTCACACCCCATTATTCACAACTAATACAGTTTGATTAAAATAATCCCGATGAATGATTTAATGTTGCACTTTTGAATTGTAAAGTGGTGTACATTATCGTGATGGCACATTTGTTTGTTTCTTTTAACCACCCCCCTCCGCCATCTCATATTTACTGCCGTGGAGAGTCCCCTGGCGCCCTTCCCTCAGAGTACATTCATGTTTACAGCGACGGAGCCCCCTGCCCTGCCATTTGCATAAATATATTCCTTGTCCAATTGGGAGGCAGGAGCAAAGTGGCTGTCTCTGTGAGGTACTGTAGCAGACCGTAATCCCCTACAGGAAAGGCAACATCCCCCTTGCTCCTCTCTGCCTCTATGCTTTCATGTTAAATTCATGGTCCTGCCATGTGCATTGGTCAAAACATACTGGTGTATGTATGTATCTCCTTACTGTTACACAGCTCTCTGTCTGCAGTTCTACGCAAGAGGCTGATGATTTAATAAAAAGGGGGGGTAATCTAAAAGCCACACACCCAGGAAACTCCTCACATCATGATACACAGACACAACATCAGCATGTGTCATTCATCCTGCCTGAATCTCATACATTTACACATTGTTTGGGTGCTTCAAGTAAATATCAAGAGCCAGTATGATTCACACATGACACAGCTATGTCACAGATGTACCATATACAGTACACAGAATAACTGTGTTCTACAGTAGACATGGGGTAAGTGGATGATAAGTGGGTGTCTCTTAGATAATGAGTAATTGTATAAAACATTTGATTTTGTGAAAATAATACAAATAAATGGCAAAACTAAGTATTTATTAAAAATAGTATATCATATAATTAAATATTATTATTTTTTCTCACAAAATCAAATGTTTTATGGTCATGATTCACCAGGAGCCTGGATGGCTTGATTCTAGGCTTAAAATATGTTTTGGAAATTTCTATGGGAAAAAATGAATGGGCTCTGGATCGGTGGAACCACAAAATGGCCGCCACTGCTATGCCCTATAGCCGATCTACGACCTTGCAAATCTGCTATTTTCTGCGATTTTTTTTCCAGAATATGGATGCTGGGGTTTAAGTGGTTAAATTAGACATCAATGTTATAATTTAATACAAACACTGTTCATACATGTATACATACTGTAGTACAACTATTATGGGAGCAAGATTTCCTTTTTTTATTATTATTATTATGATTTAAATTGGAAGTTTTACAGATTTTTTACAAAATCTAGTGCTAGGGTCAAATAAAAAATAAGCAAGATTAGCTTTTTGCCATGGGGAAAAATAAATAAACAAAGTAAAAATGACGGTGTTTGATATACCGAACATCTGGTTGTTCAAACCTTACTCTTTTAGGGTCCAATCAGAAAGCTTGGCTTGCTGAGTAAATATGATTTTCTTTCATCTATAAGTCCATTTCTGACTTTCCCCAACCTGACAAACAAAATGTTAATTCCAAGTTGTGAGAAATGTGGAGGGGAATTAACACTAAATGAATGGCTTTTACCTCACAACCTCTCAGGGTTTGCCTGCACCTGTTCTTTTGACTCATCCTCATTGCTTACAATTTCCATGTTTCTCCTTGCAACCATTGCTAAAACAAAACCCAGCACACACTGCACACATAACCCAAATACGTAAATCACAAATAGACCATGGACTATGACACATAATAGCATGATAAAATGTAGTTATGTTGTGGAAAATTACCATACTCATTACTCTGAATTTGGCAATTATAATAATTCTGCTGTTTATTTTGAATTCCATTGACAACGAGCTTCGCTTGGAAACATTCTTTGTGTCTGAAAAAGACAGATGTTGTGAAATGACAATTATTCCCTCTGGCTCATGCATCTACATTCAGAGTGATGGGTTTACAAGGATTCTTGACATAGTGAAAGCGTCTTTACATTGGACATGCCTATTCATATGCCTCAGTACAGGGGTTCCCAAACTTTTTTTTAGCTTGAGACCCAAAAGAGAAATTTGGTGTCACCCCTCGACCCAACCTTACAAAAATACATCATGAAATAATCACTTAAACCCTATTTCAAAAATAGTGAAAATAGCTGCTCACACACAAGCTAACAAAAAACAGCCTTGTAGTTGTCCTATTGTCTTGTATGTATTTAATTTTTTTATGAAGATTTCCGGATTTCATTTTTTTTTAAAGGTTGAAAACAGGATATTTACCCACAACCCATAGAAATGGGCCGGCGACCCAAAGTGAGGCATGACCCAACGTTTGGGAAACTGCCTCAGTATCAAGTCTCCTTCAGTTCCTCACTTCCTCCCCCAGTTATGTGCACTCCTCTCTGGGTACTGGGACCCTTCCTGTGGTCCCAGGAGTACCAGTGGCAACAACCCCTGCTGCTTCTCCTTATGCACAGTAAAATACTGTGTTTATTTAACTGTGAGTGGGTACATTTGTACACTCTCAGAGTTACAAATGCTTATATCAACTATGAGGATTTGATTTTAGCCTATGTGAAGGCAGGGTAATATGCGAACCATAATATTGACATTGTGGGAAAATATGCCCACAACAATGCTAACAATCTATCTTCCAAAATATAAAGCTTGAAGAGACACTGACATTTTACGGTTAAAAGGGAAAATATTAATGTAAATGTGCAGGCAGATTCCACTTGAGAAATCTCAAATCTCATCATAAGAAAACATGGTAATGCAAAGATAATATTTCTTTCTGCAAAAAAGAAAAAGAAAAGGAAGGGAAAGCAACACAAATCACTTTCAGTGAGCTACAGAAACTACAGATGTAGCTCAAAACCACTGAAAATGTGATGATGAATCCCTTTTTCCAACTTCTGGCTGATAATTCATCAGACAACATTGGCAGAGTATTGGGCTCGTGAAAAATGCATGAATTACTAATTAATGAGGCATTCTACTGAGATTTACATATTCATAAAGGTGTGGTTGAGTAATTGACATATGCATGAGAGAGCTGAGTGATGGCTTTGAGATAATAACGCACAGAGAAAACCTTTATTTTTGTTAAATTCTTCAAAAAGCAGGGGGAGCAGAGATGCTTTTAAATAACCATTACACATTTATTCTTCCCCAAAGAAATGCAGTCAAATGCTTTGGGAGATAAATACACTGAGGAGATGCAATGATGTGAAACAGTATGTAAAATTACATTTTCTGAAATATTGTCCCGTGTGGATTTTCAAAAGTTCATTTAGCACGCTAGCCTCCTCAACAACCGTGCTTGGAAAATCTGATAGATTTACATCAGACACAAATACATTTGCAATATAAAAAGATAACATCTGAGTAAACAGATACTATCCAGCATTTTATACAAACCAATCTATGTATCCCTTTTGCGGTTTTTCACTACTCTGTGCTTACATCCTATTATACTGAATCGCCAGAATCTATGCAACTCTACCATACTTACATATCCCATATGAACTGTTGTTTACATCCTCTTGACAAATGTGTATACCTCCACTCACTACATTTAGGCCTACTGCTGTTTTATATTACAGTATAACATAATAACAAACATTAGTTAGGTTTCAAATAATGTTCACTATTGATATTTTCTCTGAGCAGCTAAACACAACTGACAGCTGTGCCATGATGTCAGCCTTTTGGAGACAAATGCTTTTAAAGAAGCAGGTCCAAGATGGTATGGCTACAGCCAAAGACTGTGCCACTTCTGAAAGGGTCTCTGTATTGTTTCAACGCTCTCACAAAGGCTTTGTGAAAGCTGGCCCAAATATGGCAAAAAAAAGCACAAATAACATTCAGATGGTTCCTAGGCTTTCCTCTCAGCTATGCACCGAGGAATGACAAGTGCAACAAAACCATGTCGAGTTTTTCACCCAGGCCCATTGTGTTTCCACATTAACTCCAAGCTGGGCCCTTTCACCCAGGCCAGAGCTGTGTCTGGCCTCCTCGGACACAGACCCAGCTCTAGCAGCAGGCTTGGCCTATACAGCACACACCATGCAGAGTCTGATGCACTCCTTTATTCCTTTAGAGAAAGTTGGCTTTAGATGGCGGTGCACTGAACGACTGATTGGGAAGGACAGACATTCTTACAAGCAAAAGATGGCCTTAGTGGCCAAGTGGGCACATTCATTTCAATGTGAAGATCCCTGTGTTCCAGGGCTATTGTTTCACTAGAGGACAGGACAAAGGGAGCTGTATTTTCTCCAAAACCCATGAACTTCAAAATTGGATCTGTACACGATCTAAAGAATAAGCAGATGGTTTGGGGATATAACTGAAGCAATACAAATAAAAGGCAAAGATGATGATTTTATGATAGAAATACAATTATTTGGACAGGACTTGGTGGTAGAAAGTCAGAACACAGTCATTCCTGTTACTCTAATTAACAGGGAATGCTTGTGTTACAATAGTCAAGATGTACTGAACAATAAAACGTTAATACATTTAAGATTTATCAATTTAATCACTTAAGCCCTATATACTTTGTCATGCAATGAATAGATGAAATAGCTGATCTACAAGCTCTCAACGCACCGCATCGCGGTGCATTGTGAGCTTGTAGATTGGCTATCTTCATAATTTTTTACAGAAAAATTAAAACATTTAGAAACATTTAGAAAATGTATAAAAATGCAAAATAAAAATGATTCCAAAGAAAGAAAATTGAGGACAGGTACAGATCAGACAAGGTGTGTGATACATATCACAAGGGTGGAATTTGCGGGATGCTTAAGTTTGAGTTTAACCTTGCAGGACTTTTGGAAGGCACTTCTGAGCATCAGGCGCAGGGCTTGGCAGCTGCACAGGGAGCCTGGTGGGTCCAGTCTTCTCTGGGAGCCGGTACTCCACGCTAATCTATTTTAAACCATCTGTGAAATTAGCAAGATTTCTTAAGTCCTTCACCTCCAAGGATTAAAAAATGGCTGAGGGCCTGGGCTGTTCAATATGTAGACTAGACATGTCTGATAACTCTGGAGATAAAGCCAATCCAAAGTTTCTCTCGCAGATGTAGAAAGTGATATCATAAAGTGATATCATAAAAACAACAATGGATTATTGTTGTCCACTGATTAAAACGCAAAAAATACAGTTTGAGTGCAGTTCGTTTTATTCTCTAGTTTATTGGCAGCTCTTGATAGAAGTATTAACACAACAGATACAAATATAAACATTGTTTATATTTGTTGTATTTTGGTGCACTTGTTGGTAATGTTTGTAAACAGGAGTATTTTAAATCTACACTATGGTTCGGTAAGATATTTCTAAATAGCATATATTCCATCTACAAATCAATCTTATTCAGAATATAGCCCTCATTTATGTTATAATATGTTCAAAACAATCTTGGATCAGAATTTAAGCTCCCATGACACTGTTGACAGGTACACATTGTTTCTTTATGTTAGAAATTAAATCTAACGTCACCCTATGGCAGAATAAGCCCCTTAAAAGCGACACGGGTTGCAAGTTTACCTTCATAACACTAGAGAGACCAGCACTCAAATGTTTTCAGAGAGCAATACTTCAGCATTACAGTACCACTGCCAAAGGCAGTACAATAAAGTCATGAGTCAAGCCTAATGACAAAATCAGATAAATAGCAGCTGTTCTTAGGGAACCGGTGCTCTCTGACAGATTCACTGGGCTCAGCGGCAGCTTCCATTGAACACATCCAAACGAGTCAAATATTGTTCCAGACGCTGCTCTCTGCTCTCCTCCCCTCTACTGTTTAGCAGTGGTGGAAGAAGTACTCTAATATTGTTTGTTTACTTAAGTAAAAGTAGTTACCACACTATAGAAATACTCTTGAAAGTAAATAGCTTGTATTGAAATAATTACTTGAGTAAAAGTATTGGCATCAAAATATACTTACAGTGCCAAAGTAAAAGTACTAACATTTTTGAGAAATGTTCAAAATCTTTTGAAAATATGTTCTGAGGTTGTAGATCGGCTATTTTTGATGAGGTATAAAATAGGCCTTAAGTGGTTAATGTATGATTTGTATGACTTGTATTAAAATTGGTGGGCAGACCGGCGGACCACGTCGTCACGCTCAGGTCATTGTGACTCAGCTCAGCCATAACCATATAAGGAGTCCCCAATGCAGCTACGCCCAAATATGGAGTGTTGTCTAACCTTAATGTGTCGTCATGGTATCAGGCGCAAACAAATCAGTCAGCTCCATATGGGCACAAAAGGGGGCATGCCCATATGGGCATATACTGATGACATCAGCAAGCTCCCATATGGGCATAAAAGGGACAAGGACTGACAGATACAGAGATCCGGTTGTCCAGAGCCACAGAGCTGACCGCTATGCCCATATATGGTAATGTGCATATATGGGACCAACCGACCTCAAACTCTGCGTGCACATTGTCAAGGACTCGAGGGAGTAGTTTGGATATCCAGTTGTCCGGAACCGCCAATCGAATCAATATGCCCATATATATGGGCATTCCAATAGCCTAATGGGCATAATACTGATGACATCAGGGATATCCATATATGGGTATAAAAGGGAAAAGGACTGACATAAACAGACATCTCCATATATGGACACAAAAGGGACACAGGTATACGGGTAGTACGGGAGTACTCTGACAAAACCCCCGACACTATGACTCAGACATATCGGTCGCGTAGCGGCCCGAACTCAAGATGTGAGGGCCCGAACCTCTAGTAATCTAGCCTCGATCTCCAGGCTTTTATTGTTTAGTGTTGCTAAAAAATAAAAGCCTGGCCCAGCGCGTCGGTGTACTCGGTATAAGGAAGTGTTTCACTTCCCAACCAACCAGAGTGCAGTGGGCGTCGCTCGTAATGTTGTGTTAACGGGGTGGGGGTTGACGGACAGATCGGTGAACCAATGGGATCAGCCGCAGTCTCTCGCCGGCTCTTTACACCCGCCCCTCTATACACGAAATCAGGAGCGTTGGGGCAGTCTACTAGTAATCTAAATCTACGTTAACTAAGAAACTAACTAAAGTGGTCAAATAAGTAGAGTAGAAAGTACAGTATTTTGCTTCTGAGATGTTGTGGAGTAGAAGTATAAAGTATTGAAAAATGGAAATACTAAAGTTAAGTACAGTACTTGAGTATATGTACTTAGTTACTTTGCCCTCCACTGTTTAGTCATCAGAGTTGTGAAATAGCAGCCCTGCCACTGGCTCAGCGTCGCTGTATTAATTATTATCTGCTGTCCAAACATACACATCTTTGTACCGTGGTGACAGTTCATCCAAACAGGTTACTTACGCAACAGCCGTATTAGTCTCTATACCTCGCTTGAAACCCAAATTATTCCATGTCCTCCCATATAGCACTCACAGGAATCTATGGGTATAATCCAGAGGAAAAATACGGAGCAAAGGAAATGAGAATTATTGTCTCTCACTTAAGATTAAAATGTCACCGGTGCAGAATTGCTTTAATGTTGTACGTATACCCCACACACACACACACACACACACACACACACACACACACACACACACACACACACACACACACACACACACACACACACACACACACACACACACACACACACACCATAACATAGAGACAAATACACAGAAAGCACAAGGCTTTTTTCCCTCCATGCCATTAGTTGTAACGCAGGCTTGGAAAATTACTATAAGATTTATTGTGCAGAGGTATATGTCTAATTTTCCATCTAGCGCTCGGTGCTTCTGCTAGAGGGAGCTGACACATGCGTGTATTATAGACACTGCTGTTAAACTGTACACGGTCAAATCCTCAGTGTTAATTTAACCCTGTGAGAGTCTACAAAATGGAACCAAATGAACCCATAAGGGTACATTTGGTTCCATTGGTACACTCTCAGAGTTACAGGTCTGTTTGGTTCCATTTGTATACACTCTCATTAACACTCTGGAAT
>NC_137603.1:27238001-27283001 GCF_963280865.1 Gymnoscopelus braueri
GCTGATTGTTCTTTCAGCCAATCTACACAGCATGACTGACATCAGTACCATGGCCCTGGCCAACTGAATCTGCCATGAACACCACACTGCCTTACAATAGCAGTATGGGAATGACCTGATGGTATACGTATAGTTATTAACTTTGCCACACTGTACATTCTGAGTGTTAATTTAATGCAGAGTTACAGGTGGATAAATTGCCCGTGCCACTGAGGATTTTGCATAAGGGTCAGGTTTTTTTTTACACTCTTGAGTTAAATGGATACTCTAGATTTGTACGTGCAAGATTAAAATCTAAAAGCTTAACTCTCCACATCATGCCTCTCAGCCAGGTCATAAAGCATGCAAAAATTGAGCATAAATTTGCATAAATGGCATTGAACAGTTCAACTTTTTGCATTTGTGGCGCCCCCTATGGGTAGAAGTACTTTTGGAGGTGAGCTCTATAGACGGGTTTCCTCTTTGTAAACATGAGAGGATATGCGAGCACAGTGGAGGGGTGAGCCTATAGAGGGCGCTATTACCCGCAGCAGCTCTGGTCAAATCTACATTCATAAAATAAATGGTCTTCACGGGTTTAATGAAAGATTAAATTATGCAGTTTGTAATATCTTGTTTACTCAATACAAATTTGATTTGTCGGAAGTTGGATCTGTTCGTCTTTTATTTGTATACAATAGCAGCATTATGCCTATTATGCCTATAATAGCAGCATTGTGCCTATCTAACTCCCAAACACAACAACAGAGTGAAGGGCACTTCGGGTTCGTTCTACCCCGGGCATGCGCAGATTGCGCATTCTGCTCTGTGATGACGTCACGCGGAAACCCATGTATAGAGGGCCCTCAACATGTGATTCCAATTTGGGGTCGTTTGTCGTGCCTATTTGTTTTGTAAGAAATAGGCCCATCCCACTAATTTTGGAAGCCAGTTACATGCAAACAGTATAGAATATCAAAACCCTGTTTGACGCTCATTAGCATGACTCCTGAGATCTTTTGCATTGCACCTGCAATTGGTGAAAATCCATGTTTCTGCTTTTGGCTCTGTGTTGTTTTTAGAGGCCCCTCAATGTGTGATTCTAATTTGGGGTCAATCAGACAATGTGTCCATGATTTTTGGCATTTATTTTAAAATAGGATAGAATAGAATAAGCCCCTCCCAGATGAGGTTTATTTCACTGTTCAAATAGGCCCCTCCCGCAAACTCTAGCAGCCAATTATTGCCAATCGAAATGGCATGTAAAAAATTTGACTACATGTTTATCACAAAGATTATGTGTAGCGATTGTGTGTTATTATTTTTTTTTGGGGGGGGATTTTCATGCCTTTATTATTGATAGGACAGTAGGCTGACAGGAAATGGGAAGAGAGAGATGGGGAGTGACACGCAGCAAAGGCTGTCGTGATCGGGACTCGAACCCTAGGACAGCCGTCCGGGCCGATTGTGTGAGTTTTGGACAAACTCTATTGTGTGTGTGTGTGTGTGTGTGTGTGTGTGTGTGTGTTTGTGTGTGTGTGTGTGTGTGTGTGTGTGTGTGTGTGTGTGTGTGTGTGTGTGTGTGTGTGTGTGTGTGTGTGTGTGTGTGTGTGTGTGTGTGTGTGTGTGTGTGTGTGTGTGTGTGTGTGTGTGTGTGTGTGTGTGTGTGTTAGGCAGAAATGGGTGAAGCCTAATGCAGTGGTTCTCAATCTGTGGGCCGTGGCTGTGGCTGGTGGGCCGTGAGGATACTGCAAGTGGGCTCCCCAAATAATAATAATTTGTCTGTTGTTTTTTCAATAATCATTTGTAATTGTAATGTTTTACCAATTATTGGTAAAACATTACAATTTTAATGATAATGTAACATTAACCGTTTGATGCATGAATTATGATAACCTGCATCAGGATTTTTGCTCCACCATCCTTTCTCTGCTCTGCACTTGAGCTCTACAAAATATAAATAGACACAAACTGTTACTATATTATTTTTGATACAAACAATGCAGGTTACTTTCTAAGAACATGAATACATAGATTTTTATCCCAAAAAGTTACTGCAGATGAAGCATTTTCAAGAGCAAAGAGTGGCAGTAATAGTATTGTAGCTGAAATAGAGCCAGTGATGCATGATGTCCAATTCACTAGACAGATGATCAATCATAATTTCCTCCCAATATAAAATCAATATTCTTTTTTTTTTTTACCTGCAAGGGTCTCCTACTATAGAAGGAATGGATAGATATTCTGCTGTTGGACATGTTTACATTTCTGTCAGCCATCTTGTATATTGACAAAATCATGTTGCAGTTACAATGGCTGGCCATTAGGTGGCCGTGTATGGAGTGATGCTCTAGCGTCCACTGTGGTGGCTGATGTGCAACTCTGCCATCAAAACCCATTCATATAATAGAAAATGGCATTTTAATAGCTGTCCACAGACTATTAAGGTCCATAAAATGAACATGCTCCGAAAATGAACGCGGCCCACCCATCTGACCACAACATGGCAGCCATTCTTAAGTGGTCAGATGGGTGGGCCACTTTCAGACAAAGCATTATTTTGACAGTTTACATCCAGAAGAGCATTAGGAGAACCTGTCTAATGAATGAATTGCATTTTTATAGAGCTTTTATAAGTACTCACTTACTCAAAACACTTTACAATGGTTCATTCATTCATACATTGGGAGGTGAAGCGGCGAACAGTTGACGCCAACGTCCTCGTCACCTCCCACATTCACATACAATCACCATTCACACACACATTCATACACCGATGGCGGAGGAAACCATGCAAGGCAGTGGGCAAACCTGCTCACCGGGAGCAAAGGGGTTCAGACTCTGAGTCTTGCTCAAGGACACTTCTAAACTACACTAACTCTATGTCTAGCATGTGAACGTTTAAAAAAAGGCTTTCACAAAAGGCTTTCACATCATTCAAGTCCTGGTTGGCAACATGGACTCCATATTTGGGTTCAACTGACCTAAAACTCCACATATGGAGCTACTGTAACTAACACATCTGCACCGTAAACTCTATATATTCGGGCATGGCTGACCTCAGAGCTACATGTTGTGATTTATTTCATTTTCATGTCATTTCATAAATAGTTAAAACAGTTAATTTCGAAACACGCCATTTCAAAGCCTCATTTTTGTACCAACCAAACTTGTCTGTATTTGTTACCAAGAGTCAGTAAACTTTGTTAATTCATACCCAATTGTGTCATCATTTTAAGAACTTTCACTACACGACATAAGTAGATGTGACTGACTGGCTCATTGTGACATCCTTGGGATGACAAAGCAGCCCTGCCAGACCTTATACTGTATAAAGAACTGCAGTCAAGATTTGGTAATTAAGCCTTCAGGATTCAGGAGCTCTTGGATGATATATCTTCAATACCACTCAATCCAACCAGAGTCAACTGGTCCCCTTTTCGTTGAGTAGTATTTTACATCCTACACAAATTAATCTGGCATTGCAACTATCTGTCTGTATTTATAACCATGGTGAACGTTGTAGCACTTGCACGGGAGCATTGGATGGACATACTGGTGCCCATGGGGGTTTTTCATTGGACGGTACATGGATAAACAGCAGGACCAGAAGCTTGCAGCTTTCTGGAACAAAAGTGCTTTGTACAGCAGGGAACTGAAACCGGGAGAGGAATACACCTGGAAATAGAAGAGCCAGCGCTTTAAAATAAAATCGTCCTTAACCCATCATTGGGTTTTTTGATGGCCCTGGCTGGAATGTATTGTCCTCAAGCTTCACCCTCTGTCGTCGTATGTACGATTGCTCATCAGCCCTTAAATGAGATTATCTAAAGATTTCCTGTGTTTATGAGTTTATCAACCCTTAAATCAATACATAAAAAAACACATCTTTGTTGAGGTCCTAACTGGACACCTTGTCGCAGGTCTGTGGCCTTAGACAACCGGTCCTCTTTTCTTTGATTAGTATTTTACATGGTAAGATACTGTTGGTGCACTGGTGAGGTCAGCTTATCCGTGTCTCATCTGCAGAGTCAGCCACACCATCCCAGTGTATTGGTGACAATTGAATACTTATCCTTATAGGAGTGTGAAAGATTGGAGTCAGGTACAAACTTGGGAGCTCATCTTTTTTTTTTTTTTTTACAAAGAACTGGCATACAGTAGTAGCTCCTGCACCACAGAGGCATCGGATATATTGGTGAACCCAAATACTTGACCTCATCGGATATACTGTAAATGCAGAGTGAACATGATTAAACAGTGGCTTTGAATCAAGGACCTTTACCCACTTCTGGGGGCATAGACATATCTCCTGCACCACCTGAAGAGCCACAGCCATCATTGGGTTGGGTTGTATATATGGATATACGCCCAATAAAGGAAGTGTGGTGAATATCATGTCAAAAATAATGTAATGCTTCTTACTGAGAATGAAGAGAAAGCAGGTAACAGATATAACTGGAAAAAGTGCTCCTCGGAGCACAGGTCTCCGCCAGGTCAGGTAGGTTATTGTGGGCCAGCAATGTTCGGAATTCGCCAATCAGGAGGGTATATGAAAAATCGGACGGAACCATCTAGATAATGTGTACCGATTTGCATGATGTTTTGCAAAATTTGTAGGAGTAGTACAGTATAAAAAAGAAAAGTGTTGCAAAAATCTGCCTCCTGGTGGTGCTATAATAGGGCAGTGTTAAAAGGGTGGCATTTGTTCCTCAACGTAGTGCGACTGTGCATGCAAAGTTTCACAGCAAAACGGGCCACTCCTGCAAACTTTAGATGTCAATCTTAGCCAATCGGGAAAAATCTAACGATCCGTCTTGGCCTGGCACCATGAGGCTGATTTGAAACATGTCAAGTGGCATTTCTTCCTCGGCTTAGTGGGAATGTGCGTGCAAAATTTCACGGAAATTGCACGCTGTCTACATGATTTGAGGCATTTTGTTCAAAACGGAGTACTCCTGCAGACTTTGGAAGCCAATTTAGCCAATCAGGATGGAATATGAAAAATCTAAATGACCCGTTTCGTTTAATGACTGATTATAGAGATACTGTGTAACGATTTGCGGGATTTTTTGACAAAATCTGTAGGAATACTGTCAATTTTTCGGCCTCCTGGTGGCGCTATAAAAGACCCATGTGAAAAATCTGGGGCTGAGGTTCTGCTCTGGCATCCAAGGAGTGTGTGTGCACAGTTTCGCTGCGACCAAGCCAACGGTGCCGGAAATTAGCTGTACACAGACAGAATGACACACACACAGACACACGGACGGACAGGGGGCAAAACATACTCTCGCCAGGCCGAAAGACAATAATAGAAGTGTACAGCTTTTGTAAAAGTAAGCTAATTGTCTAACCCTAACACATTGACACATTGTCAACATTCTCAAACTAATCTAATATAAATACACCCATGAATGAATAAATTAGTTTTTTCTACGCATTGAACAATCTATCTATAAATGTGTGTGACAACCGTCTATGTATCTGTATGTCTGTCTGTGGCCCTTTATGCCCATATGATGTCATAGTACTAACATCATAGACTGGCCTCCAGTAGTACTATGATAATGAATACTGCGTTAAGTACTATGATAATGAATACTGCGTTAAGTACTGAGTACAATGGGTATTTCATAACCAAGGGGCGTGCGTTTCGTCCCCAGCAGGCATCAGCCTAGTATTATTAATTGTTAATAGGGTTCCCAGCCAAATGACGGGTATTTTTATCGCTATAATTCAATTCACTTATTAATCTATTACAACATTTAAAAACATTACTATTCTTATAATGTTTAACTATCACCACCATGAGTCTATTTCTCTTGTACAATTATGACATTAGGCAATTTAGTTTAACCCAAAACATCTTTTCATTTCGGTGTCCCTAGGAAACAATCATTTGCTATGGGGGTCTGTATTGGCCAAGTTTTAAACTAGACAAATAAAATATCAAAATTGGAGTACAGGCAATAAATTCATTAATTAATTAACTGTTTTATAGATGGCTTTTTTTCCTCGCCTCTCTACTGTAATCATCTATTCATCATTTTGCCTCTTTCAACAGTTGGACTGAAGGTTACATGCTCTCTGTGTGGTGCATTCACATCAACCGCTATCAATTAAAAGGGCAGATAAAGATTTACACTGATCAAACATGACCTATCAAGGCACTTCAATTAACAGTCACCCTCAGAATGATGAGTTGTTTATGTTGTATTTCAACCAGAATACTTGCCACATACAGTAGCCACATGCAGCAGCCACATGAACCCATTTCATTTTCTGAAAAACTTGACAGAATTGTCTCTGTAGCAAATAGAAACATGAAATTAAAACCTTTTAGAACGTACACCATTGGCTTTTACTGAAAATTACGTTCATAGAAAATGTATACAAATTATGTAAGACGGACATAGAGATTTGTGGAATTTATATCAATTTTTTTTTATTTTCCTTGGTTATTGATTTTTATTGTTTTCTTTTAATAAACAATATGGCACATTTTCAGTAATAGCCAAAGGTTTAAGCTCTCAAATGTTTTTCATCTTTTTATTTCACGTGTCTATGTGCAACAGAGGCTGAAGAAACACGTGCATAGGTTTAAGCCCAGACACCAGTTTGAATAATGTCAAGTTTTTGCTCACATTGATTCACTATAAATGGATGCCTAGAGTGATTTGGAACCAAGATTATCAACAAACTGTGTTTTGCAACTGTAAAGAAAATTAATAGTCAGACCGTAAAACAAAATGTCTCTTTAATTTGTAAGTGTCAACAGCAGTACAAAAGATGGAGTGATGGTGAGACGCTTTTTTGTCACACAATTTCTTACTTTTACAGAAAAGGAGGAAATTCTTGAGGTAAATGAGCTTAAACAGGCAGTTCTACAGCCCACCACTGCCTTGTTACATCAATGGACTGAGTACATACAGAAAATGTTGTTACAATATGCCTGAATGCATCCTGTGGGGAGAAAACCCTAAACGTGTATACACATTTCTACACTGTAAAATCCTGCGTTGATTTAACTCCAAGTGTACAAAATGTACACTCCATACACTTTGTACTCTCAGAGTTAGACATTGATAAATGAACACTGAGGCGTTTACTGTGTAAGGTGCCTAGGTACACCAAGCAGCAGGAAAGTCCTGAGGGTTAATTAAAATTAATACTCAGGACTTTTCTGTCCAAATGTGTCACTCATCTGGTGTATTTCATTTGATATAGTGTATTATATTAATACTACCAAAACAGAGGAGATACCTCTCCATACACACCACTGAAGAATTATTTCACCTTAAGTTTACCTCACGTCAATACTGCACATGGAAACAAAAAAAGACTTGCTGGTTTACACTTTGAAGCCAAGCAAAACAAAACAAAAAAAATATTTTAGTACCTTTTTCTTTTTTTTTTCCTTTTAACAATAATATCCTTAGTAAATAATTGATCTTTTGTACTGTATAAAGAAGAATGTGAACACAAATGTGATGGCAACCTTTTTTTTTTTTTACGTTGAATTAAAAACTTTACACTGGACTGTACAAGATATTATGATAAACTATTTACATATTCAGACATAAAACTTTTTCAAAGCAGCAACAGACACTATGTATTTCATTTTCTCTAGTAACACCCGAACAATACTTGCCATGGGCCTAGGTACCTGCCAAGAAAAGTATTTCTACGCAGAAAACTGTATCAGGCTGCCAGCAATTTCAAAACAGTGGCCCCTAGTGATAGAAGGGCCACACAGTGTTGCTTGAGAGACAAACAAATCTAAAAAGCAAAGTACCATTGACAACTATAAATGTTGCCCTGAACAGCAATTTTTTACACTTCTGAACAGCAGCTAGCATGTCAGTCCAGCATGTCAGTGAATTGTGCTGATTAAATTAATACAGAGAACATTCCCACCATATACATCACAAAGTCCAGACAGAAAGAAAAAAAAATACAGTAAGTAATGTTGAAACAGCATACAAGCTTTTGTCTTCAGTTCAATCAAATGCATTTGCATGTCTGATACGTGGATTTATAGAAAAGGTTGTGAGGGCTATGTATGCTGATGGCTGAATAATCTACATGAACGTGTTCATTAAAATTCAGCAACACAGAAAAATGGCAAAATGAGTATAGACTAAAGAATGCACCCAAGTAGCTGTGCATTCTGCTGCGTTAAAACTAATAAATATTTGCACGCTCCCACCTTTCTAAAAACTCCAAGAACCTCACTTGTGTTTTTAACCAAATATTAATTCATAAAACCCCTCCCTTCCTATAATGTAAATGCAAGCCAAATACATGCAGATTTATATTTGCTTTATCCTAATATCAGCTCCTCAGAAGGAGTTTGCCACATATGAGTGCTTTAAGAAACACAAAACACAAGTGAGGATAACGTTTTACCAATAAGATTGTATCATGATTGGAAACACAAATTCTAATACAGCTAAACATTTTTTGTACAGCAAGTGCTTGTTGATAAAAATCTGCACGTTATTTGTAAGGACTCTTCTTTTATAAGTCGAATCTGTCCAGCCATAATTTTGAATTGTCCAGGGGAAGATTATCCAAACAAGCAAGTGAGGTGCTTTGTTTTCTTTCTCGAGTTCTGTACTGTTCTCTATCAACAGGCAGAACATTCAGCAGTGGTGGACAGTAACAAAGTACATTTACTTGAGTACTGTACTTAAGTACATTGGCTTTGAGTATTTATACTTTAGTGTAGTGTGACTCGTTGAGAGCTTGTAGATAAGCTATTTTCACTATTATTGATATTTTTTTAACATTTCTTTGAATTTCTTTCAAAAATGTCTACATTTTAATACAGCAATGCATTGATATTAAAAATAAAATGTACTTTGTAATTTGTACCTTTGAATTTTTAAGTACTTTTAAAAGCAAGTACTCCACTCAAGTAGAAATTTGACTGAGCAACTTTCACTTTGTAATTGAGTAATATTTGACCAGGAGTATATCTATACTTTGACTCAAGTACTGTGGTTGAGTACTTTGTCCACCACTGCAACAGGCAGAATATTCAGCATCTACATGAGGTACAGTGACTTGTCAGGTTTAAAAAACATGAATCCACATACACCAATGTAAAAACAAAAATAATGTAACAGCCAAATACATAACTTATACTTCACTAAGTACTCATGAACAAAAATATAAATCTATTTCCTATGTTATATTTACAATAGAATCTAAATGAGATGGTGAATTTGTTGAAAAAAAGAAATACTTTTTGAACTCCAATTCCTAATAAATCTTAATAATTAATATTTTTTTGTGATTGTCCTTTTGTTATATTTTGCTGACAATTTTAGAGCCAACACTGGCTAATAAATACAATAAAATGTTGAAACACACTCTACATCTTCAAATACAAGATACAATGTACGTCTGAAGTCCAATGTTTCTCAGCTAACCAGTTACTATGCAGGCCTGCAGTTGAATGTTCTGCTCACTTGTGCCGAGTCTCTTCCCCTAGGCAGCCCTGAAGCTTAAACAAAGTGTTCATTCATCACATGTGTCTTTGCATAAATAAACAAAATAAGTAGACAGAAAAATGACTCAAATCTCATAACTGTGAGAGCGAGTCCCAACTGGGGAAATTTGCTCATCCAGGGATTATTTTCTTATCATACAACAGCTTCACATTAGTCAGAATTGATAAAAAATACAATTTATATCCAGTGCTTATAACACTTATGAAACATTGTCTCCTTGTGAGATATAAGTCATTTTTTTCTTTTTCTTTTTCATTCTTTTTTTTTTTCCTTTCTTTTTTTTGTGTGGCTATATAAGCACAGTCAAGTTTCAGTTCCATCAAGAGTCCTTTTAACTACCAGCCCGTTGAATTGGTTTGGCATGGTCATGAAAATATTTACAATCACATACAAATCAATCTATCCACCAGCAAACAGGAGTAACAGCTTAAAAATACCAGATAGGTTGACCTGGAGGGAAATCCATTAAGTTTGTTTGTGGGGAGAAAATCCTAAAAACACGCATTGTACCTCAAAACAGGAACAATACATAAATAAACAAAAAAACAAACCAAAAAAAAGAAAGAAAAGAAAAGAAAAGAAAAAGAAAGTGATGAAAATATAATAGGAGTTGATGAGGTGCTTCAAAATTGTCAAGACTCAAAAATAAATGCTTGAATAATGTAGAAACAATTCGATAACAGCCAGCTCTGAATGGGTAGAGAAGATAGGAGTATTGAAGAGATAAAGAGACCATCTGTACCAATTAGGGATGAGAGAGAAATGCAGTGACCAACAGTAGGACTCCTGGGCAAAACCTGATTTAAAAACGAGCCCATGTACAAGCCATTAATATCCTATTTTCAACAGTATAAATTTGAGAGTATAAATTACGCATAAGATTTAGCGATCAGCCATTTAGAGACTTAAACCACTTTAACCCTGGCATCCCTATTTTGGGCATATCATCATTTACTTTATTAAAAAAAATGTTATAATGACATTAATGTCATTATAATGTCAAAGAATTTCATATCTTTTTGAAAATAGCAAGAGAAAATAGCAGACCTACAAGCACAAGCTTGTGACGCATTTTGAGCTTGTAGATCGGCTATTTTTTGCTAATCGTCGTACGACAAAGTGCTTAAGCGGCAAAAAAAATGGGGGGAAACAAACTCTGCCCTCTTTGTGAAACGGACAGGTTCAAGGGCAAGGCAGGAGAATAGCTGGACTCATGCATTAATAATTGTGCGTTTGAGATGATACCCACCCATTTTAATAATCCCCCACAGCTTGATGTACGTGTTCCATCTGCTCGCCAGTGCCTAGCGATTGGGCCGGGGTGGGGGTCCTGTCGGGGCCTTATCACTAACACTTTGATGGAAAGCACAATGAGGGGGGCGCACACACACACACACACACACACACACACACACACACACACACACACACACACACACACACACACACACACACACACACACACACACACACACACACACACACACCCCAACATTATTGTTTCCCATTCCTCCCTAGTGCACCCCGCCTCTCCGAGCCAGATGGTGCCCCCTGAGTGTTAGTGCTGCCATGGGCACAGGGGTCAGAGCACTGGGCTGGGCATCACAGGGAGGGAGATACAGTCACTTGGACCTTCTGCCCTGTAAAGAGGATCAGAGTCTTGACCGCAAGGCCTTGACTGCCACACTTGCTTTTAGTGCCTTTACTATGGATCATTTTCTTTAGATTAATCAAATAATCGAGAAGCGCTGTTTTTTTTATATTTATTCATTACTTATAGATGACAATTAATCAATTAAGTGTTATTTTATACTTCGTCACACAATGGTGTCGTGCAGAAATCGTGAAAATACCCGACACACAACATGTTGCATCGTGATACGTTGTGGGCTTGTAGATCGGCTATTTTCACTATTTTGTCTAACTTTTTCTTTTACTTTCCGCCTATAATGATACGCCCAAAATAAGATTAGATTATGAATTGATTATTTTATTAAAGTGTCGATTATGTTTTACATTTTCACTGTATTTTTGTCTATTTAGCTGTGTATCCAGAAGGTCATCACATGTTATATTTTTCAGTTGATGTAAGGGTTGAAGAATTGTCTGCCCCTTGTTTGTGAGGAATAATTAAATGTCCTCTTTGAAACGTGAGAGATAAGTGCATTCTAAAATAATAAAAAATTCAAATGTCATCACACCATTGAAATAAGACAAACAAAAAAGGCTTAAATATAAGGGTGAAGACAATGAATAATGTGTTTGCATAAGTGCAGAGATTGATGTTTTGGACTTGGTCTCATGAACTATATTATGTTATGATTATAGCCTTTTGTTATGTTCTTATAAACATTGTTGCCTTATCATCTTAAGTCTACTGCAGTAATCAACACATTGCATTGCATTAAGTTGGCGGCCTTGTTGTGCTTTAAGACTTTGTAGTGTCAGTGTAATATTTTCAATTTCTAAAAAGTTTGGAGAAAAAAAGAAAAGTTAAGACCAAGGACTTTACATTCTCCATCCAAATGGGAGTTAAGAGAACACAATTGTAGCACATTGTACAACACGAATTTGAGATTGTAATGCCCCCAAAGCTGCCATTCCAATGTCACAGATTGAATACCTTTTGGCCCTTTAGAATTAAGGCTTGATTATAATTGCTCTGATTAAGAACTTGATTAGTAAGACTAGGTTGGAGGGCTGATAATATGTGGGGAACAATCCAGTGCCGCTCTATGGCCTGATTTATGTTTGGTTAAAACCGGGCACGCAACTAAGTACAAATCATCCTTATGTGGACTGGGCTGGTGCGGAGGAGAGCAAAGGGCCTGGTTGACATCACTGATGATCACTGCATTGGGCTCCCTGGAGGACAGCAAGCATGACAAGCTACCACCCAAAGACACTGCATCGCTTCCTACAGAGCATGCTGTCTCCCAAATTCCTGAGGTTTGTTTTGTTTGTTTATTCTGTTAGGGTAAATTAAAAGAGAGAAAGACTGGATAATGAAGCTGCAATAAGAGATCAAGAGATTGTCTAAGACTCGTGCAGCCTCTCTCAGAAGACTTTAAAGTGTAAGATTTTTAGAGGAAACTTGAAATGTTTGGCACTTCTGCACAAAATTGTGCAGTTTGTATGATAATAATAATAATAATAATAATAATAATAATAATAAGAGTGTGTAATTTTCCATCTCTAAAACGATGGAATCACACCACTTTATTTTTTTAATATTTTTTTAATATTTTGTTCTGTTAATATTCTGATTAAAAACATTCACAAGCTGTTGGCTGGCACAGCATACCTGAGTGAGAATATAATTCCCATCATGAACAGTAATGTAACATATCAAAAGCATCTAACTGAAGAGAAAAAAAGTAAATGACTAAAAATTATAGATTCATATCAAATATTCAATTTCAAGTTCTGTCTTTTGTTATAGGCAAAAAACCTAATAGCGTAAATGTCCATGATCACAACACAAAAACAAACAATGAGATAAAAAAAAAGAAAAAGAAAAACAACTAAAATTACCACAACCCAAACTGCTTCACACACTAAGAAACACTTAAGACCAAATAGCTGTTGATTCCGATGGAGCCCCAATACGCATGCTGGCTCTTAAATGATATATCATCAGTAAGATTAATTCTTTCACTTTTGTGGTGTACGTTTTTTTTTCTTTTTTCTCCTTCTCTTGTTGTTGTTTTCTTTCCCTCCTTTCAGATCCGACCAGCCCTCTGGCCTTCCTCCTGGATGTTGTGATGTTCTGCACATGCCTCCTGGTTGATCACATGAGGCATCAGTTGGCACTCACTGGCTCCTGTGCGTCAGTCTCACTGCTATAGTCTGATTTGGGACTGCTATAGTCCTCGTACATGTCCATCTCGTCCTCGCCGTTCACCACCGGCTCACTGTTGCTGACTATGGGGCTGGGCTCTAGCTTCATGTTGTAGGTGCTGTGGATGACAGGAATGGTAGGCTCGGGGCTGGCAGAAGCACTCGAGCACTCTGACGTCATCTGAGGTGACGGTGTGGTGGTCGTCGCCATGGTTATGGCCCCGGGGTAGACCACGCCAGCGCTGGTGCTGATGGGGAGCTGTGGCTGCTGCCTTGATGTAGTAAAGAAACAAACGGAGCGAGAGACAGAATGGGAGAGAGAGATGAGAGAGAGGAGGGGGAGGGAGAGAGATGAAGAGAGAGAGATTTTCATCAGGTTAGTCTCAACTTTTCCTGATGTGAAATGTGAAATAAGCCACTATAATCACGTGTTACGAACAAATAGAAAGAATGCTGAGGGAGTGCATTCTACTGGGGGGAACCCAAGAGACGATTTCTTTTCAAGTACTTAAACTGGGAATGTTGGATTAAGTGTTCCCCACAGCAATGTGCTCTGAGCTAGCGGTTCTGTAGAAATGATTTGGGAAAAGAGAGGTCCTCCTGACAGCTCCCGTTTGGAGTTTTTCAGATATGGTACACGGTTTATTAGCGACATAAAGCCAATATGTGGTTAGTGCCGCTCCTTTCTAGAGTTGCACTGGATGATTGATACTCCAGCAATGCATACTGTATAGCTTACGACAGACGTGGCAACACCTGGAAAAAAGTTTCCCCTCGCTGACCACACACAGTAAATTATGGAGTTAAGGTCCAGACAGCCACCCTCCCGCCTTCTGTAAATCTATACTTATGGTTTATATCCTCTAATAATGTCTGCATCTCATGCTCCACTTGTAGGCTACCATTGTCTTAAATGTAGGCACAGCTATTAAAATACAACTGGTTTAAAAGGGGATGTGGAAATACAATATGTGCTCTTTCCTGGCATTGCATAACCATAAACCAATGCATTGCATACCGTATATAAGCTCTCAACTACAGTATATGTTTGGTGAAAATTATTCATTACAATGACTAAAGTTGTGTGTGCATCTACCCCACAGTGAAGAACTGCCTCATCTCTTGCCGTCGTGAGCGCATCATCTGTTTGTACTCGCCGATGCGAAGTTTCTTCCCGTCAATGATGCAGGTCCGCTTGGGCCGGGGCTTGTACTTGTAGTTGGGGTACTTCTCTAGATGGATCTTACTGAGACGGGCCTGCTCCTCATAGAAAGGCTGCTTCTCCTGGTTAGACATGGACTTCCAGCGAGACCCTATACATGACACAGTTAACAGTACATGCAGTTGAGCAATTTTAACACGCCAGACATTGAAGCACATCTTTCAGAAATAACGCTGAGAGAAGGAATGTAGTTTATTCCTTATTCCAAAAATGCATACATTATAATTCATGTCAAAGTCCCTGGTAGCTGCTTGTATTGTATTCACATTACCTAAGGGGGTCCAGCACGTGCTGATTCGAATACTAGCACAAACAACAACAGGCTGTAATAAATACAGCGAGCTCCCTGGTGTTTCCTACTGCGTGGGTGACGCCACTTTTAATAGTGGTGATCTATGGACTCTCAATGCTGAGGGGACAAGACCCATTTACCCGCTGTCATTTTTCATGACAAACACTTACACCAGTGACGTGCTGTAAATCCATCTGATGTGGATTGATCCACAGTGGCCAATCAGATAACATGCCGATGGTCTCACCCTGCTAACCCCATACTCCCCCCACCCACAGCCGTGCACATTTTTCCGCATATGCACAGGTACTAAAAAGGCTGCCACTAACAGGGAGGCAGTAAAAAAAATAACACACATCTAAACAGGCAACATTAAACTTAGTAAGGAACTAAGGATCCAGTAAAAGCTATCAGCCATTAGCGGACATTTTGGGGTCTTAAGGGAATCAGTCAGAGGAAGATCTCTGGTACTGTTCCCATGGGTTCTCTAGTGGTGAACAGAGAAGTGTTCATAACCAGGGCAGACGATTCCTTCTCCACGGTTCACCGTGAATGAAGTTCTGTTTCGTCTTGCTTTTAGAACAGAGTTTTAAAAACGGTGCATTTATTACTATTGTCAGCAGCCAAACAGTTCAGCTCCTGTGTCCAGCAGAGAAGAAGTTGGCAGCAGAGATGGAATATGTTGGATATCCAAATGATACAGTTATGGGGCTCTTGGGAAACTATGCTGTAGGTACAGAGCACGTAATTTCCTTTACTGTACAACAAAGACTCTGACATCTGAGCAGAAAGACTGACATCTAAAAGAAGCTTTGTCTTTATGTAACATATTTCTGGTCATTTTGGAGCTTTTGTTCGCTGCTGTTTATTATAGGGAACTTATATAGTATGTATAGGGCTGTCTCACTGCACGATCCTGTCTAATAAAAATATAAAATCATGTTTTTTGCACATATTTTTTCCTTTTCTCTTTTTCTCCCATTTACAGTAGTCATTATGCCAATTCCCAGTTCCCCCTTGTTCTGAAGTCCCTTATCACAGCTGACCCCTACTGGTTAGTTCGTTAAGGAGGGTGTGGACAAGCTTGTGTCTCCGATACACGTGACGTTGCAAGGCGCTTCTTTTCCCCTGCCAGAGAGAAGTTTCACCGAAAGGACCTAACGCATGTGGAGGAACACGCTATTCCTCTCGGTTCCGTACCCTGCTGAACAGGCACCCCAACCAACCTGTAGGAGTCGCTAAAGCAGTGACACCCCACCTGCCCAACTTCCCACCCTCAAACACAACTCTTTGCATATAACTGTAATCCCAGTTTTCAGAAGGTGGCATACCTTTCCTGTTCCAGTTCATTTTTCCATAATTTTGGCTCAACAGCATGCAGGTTTGAACCGGAAACACACATAACATTTTCACGTATGTTTCCAGTTCAAAACTGCTGCTAAGCTAATCAAACAAAGCAATGGGGAAATTAACTGGAACAGGAAACAGGTGTGCCAGCTTCTGAAAATTGGGACTACGGTTATGCACAGAGCCTATTGTGTTTATTGGAGCAACCGGCCTTGCCGGATGCACCGCAGAGGATTTAAACCCCCCTGGATTATGTTACAAAATAAATACTGCGGTAGTTGATTAACACATTAGACAAGGTGGACATACAATATGTTTGAATGAAGAGCACAAAAGACTTACCCAAGATTTTGCTGATGTTGGAGTTGTGCATGTCAGGGAAGGCCTGAAGTATCTTGCGCCTCTCATCTTTGGCCCACACCATGAACGCGTTCATGGGCCTTTTGATGTGAGGCTCATTGTTGTTCCTTCCTCGGGCTTCTCTGTAGACCCGTGCCTCAGTAGTGCTGGCGCCTCCTGTTGGACAACAATAATATGGTTGTGGTTTAGTATCTGCAGAGCCATTGACTTCTTTGCTCCCTGGAAATGCCAGCGCAGGAACAAGAAATAGAACAAGCAAAGAAAGCCATTAATCAAAAGCCACGCGTCTCAGTAAGTTCTCTATCCTATCTACTGTCATCACTGCTATCACCTGACTGGGCCTAGCCGGGGGTTCAGTGATGGACCATAGACCCTGCTAGGGTCCACATTTTCCCTTCACTGAAACAAAGGCCACGTTTTACCTGCACGAAAAGTGCAAGGTAGAGCCAACCTCTCAAAAAACATTTAAGGGGAAAGAGAACCTTGAACTTAAACTCCGGTCAAATATTTTTCTCTGTCTCTGCAAGTGTTCACACCTCTATACTCATGCCTCATGCATTTCAAGCTTACATTTATAAAGTTTCTATAAAACATGCAAAAGCGCCAACATAAATAAAAAACATAGGACTCTTTAAAAGAAACAGAAAATTACGGAAGGGAGAGCGATCTCTGCCAAAATCCTGCAGTATTAAAACATTCAACCACAGAACATTTGAACACACTGTATGCACAAATCAGTTCAGGCACACACGCCATGTCCTTACACACACACACACACACACACACACACACACACACACACACACACACACACACACACACACACACACACACACTCACTAGGCAAATAGTTGAGATGAGAGTGTGCCGACTGTGCAAAGTGCTGTTTCTCAATCAGGCCATTCACAATCAGCATAAGAGAGCTTCTCTCTGTATTAAACTGTACATCAGGCTGATAATGATTTCTGTTTGCATGCATATTTGCTCCCTTTTATATGTAAGATGTGAAAGAATTAAATAAAAGCAATATGAATATTTAAACAAACAAAAACATGTTGATAAACAAGGCTTGAAAAATAGAAGGAGAAAAAAAGCTTTCCATATGCTACGATACATCTTTAATGATCTCAAATCTGGAAAAGAAAGCTTGGGATGACTCATGCATATTTCATCATCCACATGTGAAGCCTTCTCATTAGGCCTTTCCACAAGCAGTCTTGGCACACGTTACCTGGGGTTTGATTTCTATTATCATTTCAGCTGATAAACAGAATCCCACTCTTAATGAGTAATGGAGAACTGTGATGCAGTGAGAATAACTCACTAATCACAGAAAACACTCACTCTACCCTATGCAGCGAATAGGCCACTACACGAATGACAACTCTAAGAATGAGATTGTCTTCTTGACTTGAAAAGTACGTTACAGTAATAGCACCCATGGTGGCACACACACGTGCATCTAAACACACAATTTAACATGCATGTACTCTGTACTGTACAGTAGGCCTGTAACTATCAACTATTTTCTGAGCAATTATTCTATCGATAATTTTTTGATTAATCAAATAATAGAAAAGTGTGTTTTTCGAATTCGAATTAATCACTTAAGCCCTGTTTTACACTTAGTCAGCGGTGTCGCACAAAAATTGCAAAGATAGCCGATGTACAACGTGCTGCAGGCGTTGTCAGCTTTTAGATCTGATATTTTCGCTATTCATGAAAAAGTTTGTCAGGAAAAAAACTGTTGCACCCTTACAGGACAGCCATGTCCAGATTAACAAACAAGGCAGAGGTCTGGTGGACGTTGCTCTGATCAGACCTAATGCCTGGGATTTGTCTAGGGTTTGGCTGGAGCTCAGACAGAATCTGGCTGGTGTCCAGTTGTCCATAAGAAAACCCCCTAACGACCAGTATAGGGCCCTCCAAATCCATTTGCACCAGCTCGTGTTCAACAGTTATAGCGACACATTTATGATCCAGAAAGTCAAGCCTTTATCAGAAAGGCCAGTGCAATTTGCCTCTTCACATGGTCACGCTACATCAGGCAGGGACCGCGGGCTTCAGATCTTGTCATTTAGCTCAATGGAGGTTTAGACAGTGTCATGCCAGGCATCTGATGCTCAGCCGGCACTCATTTCCAGCCCCCCCCCCCTTTTGGTCTTCCTACAACATCATCGTCATCATCATCATATGATCATCCTCCTTCAGATACCTGGGGAGAGAGCCTAATCTACGAACCCCTATGCCCTGGGAAGCTGACATTATGCAGTATGCAAACACATGCATGCATACACGCAGAGAGGCAAACACACACACAAAATAACAAACACACACAGTACACAGATTACAAACATTAACATTTTCAGATGTCTTCCTTTCATGAATGCGTTCTAAAAGTCAAAATGTTGTCTGTGAGAGGCAAATCAAGGCCACTGGCTCCCCGGCCTTACAGTAACCTACCGCGAATTCAAAAATAATACACTGCCTTCGCCGCCGCCGATCCCTACAGTACGTTAATTTCATTTAGCATGCACTCACTGTACAGGATAAATTGATTTCACTTTGTTTGGTTTTGACAACCATGTTTATTGTGCAATGAAATGTGGTGTGGCAGAGGGCTGACAATATCCATCAACGCGGGGCAATCTGCTGACTGCCGGGGCCAGATGAAGGTATTCATTAGCCCAGGAGCGCAGCGCTCACTCAGACACGACAGCCAGTGTCTGCACCCCGGGATCGCTCGCTCTAATTTACGATGCCTCCCGTGCCATTACTCTATCACTGACACTGATTCAGCAATTTATATACTGGCATGCATGCATACAGGCAGAGGTGAGCTTCTTATGATGGAGCGGGGAGGGAGGGGGGGACACAAAACAACTGGCTGCTATCAGCTACTGCTACAGTCACAGTTAGCCAGGAAACCACCCACTTGACTTAGTTCATTAGAGAGGAAGCCAAGAGAGACATGGATCTTGCTTTACATGATGGCAGGTGGAGAAGTATCTTCTCCTTGTTGTTATATGCTCCAGCAGGCCAGCGGAAAAGCAACGGCGGCGGTATTACATCAACTCGGCCTGTCAGAGGAAGTCACGGCAGCCAAGCCCACGTCATCCGTTAAATGCCTATCTAACACACTTGCATAGGAAGGCTGTTTAAATCAATGCTCATTTTATCCTTCTTGAATCCTCTTTTCTTATTAAACATGTACTGTATACTTATAGATTTTTTAAATGATCTTTTTCCACTTCTTGCATTTTAGTTTTATTTTTAAAGCCCTTTGTGATGGTTGTCATTTTAATTATAGTTTATCATTCTCAAGTATTATTATCAAGATTATTAACAGTAGATGTACAGTACTGTATGTGTCGTTGCATTGATTGCACAGGGCTGCTACTCAAGAAGGAAACCTCAGATGAGAGTCTGATTTGGGCCTTTGTAATCTCTAGTGACGGCAGCTCCTAGGGAGTGAGCTGTCTTGAAGAAAATGGTCTGTGTGTGGGTGCGTGTGCTTGTGTCTGTGTTGTCTGCATACGTGTGTATGTGTGTGTGTGTGTGTGTGTGTGTCTGTTTCTCTGTCTGTCTGTCTGTCTGTCTGACCACAGTTAATCTTGCAAACCACTGACTGATCAGCGTACACTTTCTTACACGTCGCCAGTGGGCCAAAATCCATGGATATTTTTCACATATTGTGAATATTTATTTTACTAGAGCTACGGGGCCTTCACACCTACGTTGCACCGCCGATCCGAACGATATGCCCATATATGGAGATCTCTGTATACGTCTGTCCTTATCCCATGCCCATATATTGGCATGCCCCCTTTTGTGCCCATATCGAGCTGACTGATAATCAGTCACTGATTTGTTTCCGCCTGATGCCATGACGACACATTGAGGTAGACAACACACTCCATATTTGGGAGTAGCTGCATTGGGAACTCCTTATATGGTTATAGCTGAGTCATAGTGACATGAGCATGATGTCGTGGTCCGCGGTTCTCCTATTAGCCAATTTTAATATAGGATGTGAATATTTTCCTTTCAATTTTGGGCAAGACTAACGTCATCAATATGACGTCAGAGATCCACAGGGAAGCCACACTTTTAGTAGACCCTGTATTGTTTTAATCAGAGGTAGACATACTAGCTAACAATATCCTGTACATTCTATTTGCTGCGATATTGTTTTTTGACTTCTTGTCTTTTCATAAAAACCATGACACCACTCTGACATTTTACAAATGAAAATTAGCTATTTTCTGTGTGTGTGTGTGTGTGTGTGTGTGTGTGTGTGTGTGTGTGTGTGTGTGTGTGTGTGTGTGTGTGTGCGTGTGTGTGTGTGTGTGTGTGTGTGTGTGTGCGTGCGTGCGTGCGTGCGTGCGTGCGTGCGTGCGTGCGCGTGCGTGCGTGCCGGGGGAGCAGGCCATTTAGGAATCAGTTAGTTAGGTGTGTGATTGTGTAAATAAATACAGATGTTTAGCAGTGACAGGAGCAGGCCCCCTGGGTTGTTGAGGAGGAGGGCGGTGGGGTGGAGGGGTGGCTGAGGGAACACTGCTTAATAGAATTTATTGTGATTCATGAGGCCTGCAGCTCAGTGTGACAGAGCGATATGAGAATCCCCTTTTAATTTGTCTCTCCTGAAACCACCGCAGATGAGCGGCGTGAATTACAGTGACAGAGACAGAGAGAGAGAGAGAGAGAGTGAGAGAGAGAGAGAGAGGGTAGACAATTGTAAAGGGAAAAAAGCCAGTGAATGCACAGTAAAAATCCAGTGTTCCTTTGACTCTGTGAAAGTGTAAAAATGGACCTTGAGTATACCCTTATGGGTTCATTTGTACACTCTCAGTGTTAATGAACACTGAGGATTTTACTTTGTAGAAGGAGAGTGCAGTGAGGCCCGGCAGCCTATCTATCGCACCTGTGTGCTGCAGGCTCAGACTCGATCGTGTACCGGGTGGAGCCAGAAGATACGTTATATATATATATATCTCCGGCCCCCCCATCCCCCCAGCCCACCTCTGCCCTCTCCCTTCTCTCCCGCTTACCGGTCTTTGTTCTGCGGGCAGACACATACTGTCACCCAGGAATCCGCTCTGGAGGACAAGCCTCTGGGAGCAGGCAACAATCACGCAAACCTGCCAAGCCTTCCCCGTTGGGATCAGATCTAACACCTCTGACTGAAGGTATTTACTGCTGACAATAGGGCCTCTCCCTCAGAGCGGGATCAGCCCCGATTAATGTGTATGGACAGAAACAACGCAGCGGTGCTCACAAACACCATTCCTCAAGCCCTGGCTCACTGTCTGCTAATTAAACCATTACAAATTACAAGTGATTTAAGCCCTACTTTAACATGTCAATCCCTTTTTTTCTCCCCCTTTCACACAAGTTGGATGCATTGGATTCTGTGGAGGGTGTGTGTGTGTGTGTGTGTGTGTGTGTGTGTGTGTGTGTGTGTGTGTGTGTGTGTGTGTGTGTGTGTGTGTGTGTGTGTGTGTGTGTGTGTGTGTGTGTGTGTGTGTGTGTGTGTGTGTGTGTGTGTGGAAGCATGGGAACAAATGACTGACATGTTTCAACATGCTAGCTGCTTTCTAACTTTTGTCTGCACCATCCCCTCTCGCATGCCATGAACCTTAAAGGGGGCATGATACATTCCACTTCACGCCATAGCATTACACACAAGAGAGGTACACACACACACACATACATGCACACACACAGAAACACATGCATGCACGCACACACAGCATGTACCCAGTCGGGACAAAATGAGATGTAATTTGGAAACTTCAAAGCGGAAATATGCGTATTATTGATCATGTTGATCTACTCGGCTATTGTTTTTACGAGTTGATATTCATCATGCCTCAAAGCACGTAATCTCTGCCTCACACACAGGGAGACTCTCTTCTTCTGGGAAAAAAATAAAATAAAATCCCAGGCAATAAAAGCCAGGCCTTAATTCCCAGGGCCTGAGCAAGGAAGAAAAACAACAACACAAACCTCTTCCAAACAATCAACTCATAATCAACTCCATAACAGCTCTGAGCTACCCTTGTAAATAAGCACAACATCATCGCTCCGCACGACGACAATACACGACTACTGTTCTTTTCCACTCCATTCCATGCGGATTTTATTAGAGCGACTTCTGGCCAAAACTGCTTGCTTTCTCGCTGTTTGGTTCATAGTGTTACAGTGTGCGTTTAGACTTTAACTCCTGCCTCTATGCATCTCTCTCAACGCCCCCTTTGTTCTCCCTAGACCCTCCATGATGGGGGCGGTTTAGACAAACATACGACCCCAGCACCAGACCCGCTCCACACTGCCATATGTGAATGAACAAAGGGGCTGAGGGGCTGAGGCCTTTGTGGTATTTGTTAATGTTTTTCATCTGCGCTTAAAAAGACCTAATGAATTTGTGGTGGGCTCGTGTGTGTGGCTCGTGGCTTCGCAAAATGAAGGAAGGAAACTCTATCTAATTTCCATTCCTCCGCCGCTATTTTCCAATAGCCCTCGTTAGTACTTTGGCAGCTGTTAATTTGGTTGCTGCATGCTTTGCAAATATTAGTTTAAGCAACCTAAAGCTTTCTGCGAAACGGCAGTGATGACAGAGGTCTGCTGTACACTGGGGCCTGCTCAATGCTACTGCTCTGTTCTGTAGAGAGGCTGCTAAACACCAAGGGGCTTTCACACCCCATCTAGGGGTTTGGGAGGTACACCCAGTAATTTTCCTCTTCAGGAAGCACCAAGGTATTTCATCCAAATGTTGCTGTAGGACAGTGGTTCTCAAACTTTTTCATGAGGACCCCCAAATTAATATTGTATTTAGCCCATCTGAAAACTATTTCGTGCCAGCTAGGGAGACCCATAAAAGATTTGTTTTGTTAAATATTTATGTTTAAACATTTCATTTTTCAAATATATTATTATTTTGTATTTTATTTCAAGATGATTTGAAAATAGAAGATCTACAAGCTCACAACGCTATTTTCAAATAGCTGACGTATACAGGGTTAAAGTGGTTAAACTGATTTTGATGCTATATTAACTAATTTAGCTGGGGACCCCCTGGAACCCCCTCAAGGACCCCTGGTGGTCCCTAGACCCCACTTTGAGAACAACTGTGGTAGGAAACAAGCCCAAACCCTTTAGTACGTCCGGTCTGCTGTTCGTTGGTTATGTTATATTCATCATCAACCAGTTTAATTTAACATTAACAATAACTAACAATGGGCAGAGAGAAGCCCACGCAATCATTTCTCCCACCAGTCAGTAATTATTTTTTAACACCATAATAACTACTGGAGGTTATATGTAGCTAGCAAAGCTAACAGCTGACCACCATGTCATTTTATCTGATGTCCAGGAAACATAAGTTAATATTGGTTACAGCGCAGCTACAGATGCAAGACAATAGTAATGTCTATGAGGGACTTTCTACATAATGAAGGTATTGCAAGCCTGCCTAGATACTGTTGTTTAGTCAACAATCTCCAATTGGTTCAAGGATGAGAACGGCCTCAAAACAAGGATCTCAAAAGTCAACATGTCCTCAGACATGTAAACACACTCGGTCTATAAAAACAGACTTCTTTATGTGGGCACATCATCATAAAACTCTGTCTCACATCTTTCACCCAACCGTGTTTTCCTGTTGGTGAAGTTGAAACAGACAGATATATTTGTGGTGCAGGAGATGAAATGGAGACTGTGCTTTTGAGTTATGTGCAGCGCCCTGGCTCCCAGCCATGCCCCCCCCCCCACCCACCCCTGGGAAGAGGACCTCGGTGGCCCATGGCTCTCCTCTCAGCTAACCTCTGCCTGCTCCTAATCCATAGCCTACTGGGAACACTGACATGAGGCGTCTGGCGCTAGCCTTTCCCTCGGCCCCGCGTGGGACATAAAAAGAAACAACTGAGATGGTGTGCGCCTTGCTTCTGTCCTGACTCCACAGTAGCCACAGAAGGAAGGTTCCCACTGGGGAGGCTGGGGAACCGGCATTTCTGCCCTGGGGGGCTCAGAGGGCTGGGACAGGCTCCGCCACTGTGGATCACATGGGAACCATCTCTTTGCAACCACTAAGTGCACCTCTAATTCTCATCCTCCAGTTTGGGTGTGATGTGAAAGCAGACATGATAAATAATTTAAGCATCTGCTTTGGAGTTAGTAAACAAACAGTCTTTTTTTATGGGAGGTGAACCAAATCTATAAAATCTGTGTGATCTATTTATGCAGAAATATTTCAGGCTTTTTTAAAAAATGGTGGGAAATGGTTCTAATGCGTTGCAATCTCAAAGCGGGTGAAGGCTTGCATTGTCCTGAGAAATATCTATCCTTGTGCTTTCAGAGACTTTCACCCATCAAAAGGTGAGTCGGGTCCATTCTCCCCTTTGCTCCAGCTCTGAAGTACCATGGAAACTGCCACAAATATTTATGTCAGACAAACATTGGTGGACCAAGGTACTTCTTGCTGGAGTGCAGGAGCCAAGGCCACAAAGGGAGATGACGCTTTGTCACACGGGTGCTACCTGAATTTGCACCCCTGTGCCCAGGACCTCAAACAAGCTCGGCGGCAACAGCAGCCAAGCTTGGAGAAAAGCCAGCTTTGTCCTCAGGCAGCCTTGTCCTCCGCTCACCTACCTGTGAAAACCTGGGAGCCAACAGCTTTCAGCCACCCTTTAACACTCACACGCATGCAAGCGTGCACGCACACGTGCACACGCGCATGCGCGCGTACACACACACACACACACACACACACACACACACACACACACACACACACACACACACGCACCTCCCGACCATATGCAGCTGAGCCATGCAGGGCAGCAGGCTCTGCTAGCCCTCACATCCCTCTCACTCCATTGTGCTAAAATGTACAGAAATAGCAAAGCGCTGAGGATCCAGCATGGGTTTTCTTTTTTGCTTTAGTTTTATAACTTAACATGCAGTGTAACATACCGTGTAAAATCCTGAGTGTTAACTTAACTCTGAGAATACAAAATGTAACCAAATGGATCCTTATCGGGACCATTTGGGTACATACTGGATGAATTAACACTGAGGATTTAACTGTGCAGTGTACACAGTGTAGCACTGAATCAATAGACCTTTGTGAAAAATAGGCGATATTAATTAAGAAGGTGGACATTGTAAAAAGAAAGAAGGAAAAAAAGGGTGAAATGTACAGAGAGAGAGGTAGCTATTTTCATACCGTCGAGATCTTCTGGCCTGGTGAGGTCGATAACTCTGTGACCAATCTTTCCATCTTCGCCTAGCTTGCTGAGGTGATGAAGGCTCTCGAAATGTGCCCTCTCCTGTGGAGGAACAGAAGCATTTAAATACATGAACGAACAAAGCAATGAAGTGCTGTACATTACCTCTTCCACTGTAACGAAGTGGTAAAATATGACCCCATTAGGACACATTTTTTATTTTTTATTTTCAAGAAAACGTGTCTTTGATGAATGGAGGTTCTTTTGAAGAGCTGCTCCTTTGAATCGAGCTAGATGTAGCTTTTTCCTTTTCTCATCTCTCTATTCAAGCAGCCGCTATAATGGATGACAGAAGGTGGAGAGACACGGTGCGGACCTTGGGGTTCTGTAAATAGATTTACAGAGGGAATACTTTTGTGATCCCGAGCACACAATGGGGCCACGGCCCTCTCTTTGCAACGCTCAGATTTTTTCCTCTGTAATCTTCTCCCTGCATCCTCCCTGCGCGTCCGCGGCGCCCAGAGCTCAGCACCCATCATTTATTCAGAGTTCATGCTTTGCAGAACACACCGTGTTTTCCCTTTTGTCACATCACTTTATGCTCAGATTAAACTTGGCATCATGTTGTACTCGACACACAATGGAGCCCTGTCATCCGCCGCTCGGTGACAATATTAAATGGCATGTCCATGTGCATTTACAGAATAAAATAACAGCTTTCGGGGGGTCTTTGAATAGTTGTTGCACATTACACTTAATGTATTATGCAGGCGGAGAGTGCCGACTGCCACTGGCTCCATTGTTGAGTGACCTAGTTCCTCAGTGAATACACAGGGCATTAGCACAGGACTGTCTTCCTCTCTAAAGACTCAAGAAAGGGATGGACACTTTGACTCTGCATGATACAAATAATCCCCACTCCAGGTTTTGCCTGGATGACACTAAAAGCAAAGCAGGCGTGTTTGCTGCCATTCAGGAGAGAGCGTTTGTTTCACTCCCAGGGTGAGTGAGCGTGCACTGTCTGCCCCCAGCAACTCTTCATCACACACAGTCTGAGCAGCAGAGACTCAGGTGGGGTCCCAACACAATGCTAACAGCTCCCCTGCCACACACACAGACACTGACACCGACAAACACATTAATCTTTCAGCGCCTCTGTTTTGGTTTTGGATTTTTTTTTGTGTGTGCGTGGTGCTTTCAATGTTTTGTTTTCCGTTTTCCCCCCACATGGGAGTTCATGTATGTTTCTTTCCTTTTCTTCCTCCTAATAGAGGAAGGTATATCAAGTAAACCAACCTAAAATGTAAGGGCCTACAGCTTAGGTTGTATTTGAATTCATGCACTTGGTTGCAGGGTTGGATTTTTCTTTCTTTTCTTTTGTGCATGTTTTGCAAAATACTCAAATAGTATCAGATATTCAAATATTCTTCTTTCTTACAATTCTTTCTCAAAGGGATGACAAGATGAAGGATTAAGACAGCCCAAGTCCATTTGAGGCCTTCAACAGTATTTAAATTTTTCCTACATGCTTTTATTTATTCAAGAACTATTTCTCAAAAGAGGAGACGGTCTGCGTGAGAGACAGAGAGAGTGCTGTAATTTTACATCACACTTCAAGGGGCAGTCATTATTTATGGCCAGCTGAGTGATTCTGATATACAATTAACCACTACCTGCTTATGGCCTGTGATTAGAGGCTGTCTATCTGACGGCCCTTTGCTTACTTAAGTGTTTTCTAATTATGACATATGTGGTGGTCCCCGCTGAGCCAGAGGATGCTTTGTAAAGAGAAGATGAAGTGCCGTGCCTTACTCTGTGCCACGCTCTATGTGAAGCAATATGCAGGCATACACACACGTGCACACACTCACGCACACACACGCGCTCACACGCACGCTCACACCCACGCACCCACCCACCCACCCACCCACCCCCACACACACACACACACACACACACACACACACACACACACACACACACACACACACACACACACACACACACACACACACACACACACACACACACACAGGGCTGTATTCATCACCAAGCCACATTATTGCACTTAATGAAAGAAGCTAGCAGCCCGATGACAACGTGACTGATGTGCGATTAGCCAGACGGGCGATGGTGGTGCTTGGGATGCAACTTGGACAGTCCACCAGGAAGACACAGCATTCGGGGGGGAAGTCTGTAATAAATTAGCCATCTCTTCCCTCCCCTGTGCTCCGCTGGTCCCTCCTGATCAATCAAGTCCTTTTATAAACTCATGATCATTAAGAATCATGTTGGGCTGAGAGGAGGGAGAACAGGGGCCATCCATCAATGCATTTCATTAATACCAAGCTCAGCGCTTGAACTTCTTTCTCCACCGCACAAAGTCATCTGATTAGATCACATCAACACCCTGGCTAGTTGGAAGCCTGAATTAGGCCCTTGTTAGAGCTTTCTATTAAGCACCTCCACGCCATTAGACATAAGGATATGAATGATTTGAAAGGTTTACAATGCTACACATTTGCTTACAGGGGTGATTTACAAATGGTTATCATAAACATAAACTAGCATTTTACATAATTGGGTATCATGGAGGGTTGTGTTACCTACGGTATGCTAATGAACACTGAGCTGTCCATGCAATATGCTGGCACACATTTTCATTACATTTTATATACTGTGTTTAATATACTTATTGGTTATAAGTTTGGTAATTTATACCTGGAAATTAGCATTACAGTTAAAATTATGGCCATAAATTATGTGCACAACATCAGGCTTTTTTGTTTAAAGCCACAAAAATATTCAGTGAACTAATGCTTCTTTACTGCCCACGCATCAAGTGCTGTGATAAATTAATGGCACTTTTATTATTTTATAGTGTCATTAAATTTTTACTGATCACTCTGACACAGAAGAGCAGCAAAGGACATGAAGTAGTATCTAGGGATGCTGGCCATCCTTCCAGATGAGAGCGAGAGAGAGGGAGAGAGAGAGAGAGCGCGCGAGAGACCGAGAGAGATTGGGGGAGATCACTTATGTACAGTATAGTTGCTATGAAGGGTATTCATTATTCATAATTGATAGTACAGCACGGTAGCATGAGGCTTTCAACACACAGGACTGAGAAAAAGCAGAGATTGAGAATGGTGACGGCAAGGTGTAAGAATAATTATATCCAAAAACAAGCAAGGGCTACAAAAGAATAAAGCTAAGAGAGAGAGAGAGAGAGAGAGAGAGAGAGAGAGAGAGAGAGAGAGAGAGAGAGAGAGAGAATACAAAAGATGTAATGGTACACGTCGTTTCCCTCCCATTCTGACCACGACCGCTGGCAAAGCGAGCGGTTCCTCCCTCAAATGACTTCAGCATGCAGCCCTCCATCCCACAAACTAAAATTATAGTAGTGCACTCTAAACTGTAGTGGAAAAATGCCACCCACAATAATCTCATCTGCCCTGCCTGCCTGCACACTCTTTGTCTCTCAACTTTTGGTTACAGATGCATTTTGTTCAGCCCGCATATGGCTGCCCAGTGAAGTCATGGGTCTATAGGAGAGGGGGGGGGGGGGCTGTGGAACTTCTGGTGCAAGGAACCCAGGGAGAGCCTGTGTCAGCGTTGTAAAGAGAGCTTTAATCTGCCTGGCCACAGAACATGTGCCGGAGGCCTGCTGCTCTGCCCACAGGGCGTATTCTGGGGTAGAGGAGGCAGAGGCAGTGTGGTGGACGGCCCCATGCATTGTGCTTACTTCTGCCCTGTACTTAAGCATCACACTGCTCCGCTCCTGTCACTTCCTTTATAGATAGCCCTCGGTTATTGGCAACGCCATTTGGCCCCAGATAGTTCAAATACAGACTCAAGACCAATACAGAGCAAAGTGACAAACTGACAAATTGTTTGGAGAAGCACGTTAAGGAAATGGCTGGACACAGCCATTTCACCAGTTCGAACAATTACTGTTTGAACCTTGTCCATATTTTATCTTAATGACTGTATGTTTATTTACATTTGTATTCCAAAAGCTCACAGAGGAAACCTTTAGCAGCTGCAGGGCTCTAATCAGATGCTTATGTTCTCTACCGTGTCTGGCTACGGCACACACCTGGTATGTGGTACGTTGAAGGCCATGCGTCCCTGACCACAATACAAGGCTTTGTGTGTCAGTTGTCAGTCAGCGCCATGGTCTAAGTCGAGGCTTTGAGGTCCTCCAACTGAAACCCTCAACGATCTGTCCGAAACCTGATGGAGACAAAGGCTGCACTTCTACAGTCGCACCTCCCTGTTCTGCTCCTCATCTGTTTTGTGTTTTTATTGTAACCGATTGTGATGTTATTTATAAGTCTGCAGTCTTCCAGTAGTTGGTAGTTTTGAACCATTTGAATCTTAAGTGCATCCAGCCGTGCGGTGAGTGCATGCTTTCTTTCATGCAGACTCTCTCTTTTAGCAGGAGCTCCCCGTTGCAAAGGCTCGTGCAGCAAGAGAAGTTGAACCAACAGTAGCAACCAGCCACAGACTGGCATCTGCTCTCTGACGGCATTCCATTTCTACATTATCTAAAACAGGTCGACACTTATATTACTGCCACTTGACACCTCGTTGGATTTAAGAATAATTTTAGAATTTTAGAAAATGGGAGTGAGATACAATTCTGGGGTTTTTTCTTTTTCTCTTCTTTGGAGGCAAAACTAGTCAAACCAACAAAATCTGACCTGCTAGTGTAAATGACCCAATTTCAAATGGCAAATTTCATGTGTTGCCATATCTATGTTTTCAGGGTCATTCTGTCGGAGAGCTTAGATCCCCCCCCACCCCTTCTACATGCTGTGCTCAGATCATTTGTGTTGAGCTCATGTATTTTTATGGGTTTCCAGCTCCCAACGACCCTGAACTGTTCATTGGGTCCTCAAGGGATTGTTAAGTTGGGCTTAAATCTCCAACCTTATCAAACACTCCAGGTTGCAAAGTGAAGTATATTAGAGCATTACTGAATCAGCGTAATGTGTAGACTGAACCTTGTGACCTGTTGGACACTGAAGCCATTATGAGCCAACTGCAACAATGGCACAGAGCATAAATGGCCCTTTGTGGCCAAGTCTGCCTCTTCGTCTTTGTTGCATGATCCCTGCGGTCAGCGCAGTCTTACAGGTCTAACTTAACAGGGCCAGAAACATTTTTCAAGCCACTGCAGGATGCCAGAATATAAAATGACGAGTAAAGAAAATAATGGAGCTACCTCAGCCAAATGGCCCAACCAAGACGCGGTCTTGATGTCTTTCTGGGGGAGAGACAAGATGAAACGAAAGACATGATGACCTGGGACTGTAGCCCACACACACAGACTCAGTAGACACAAGCAGGCACAGATGTGTGCGCATGTGGACGCACGTGCGCACACACACGCACACACACACACACATACACACACACACAAACGCGCGCGTGCACACACACACACACACACACACACACACACACACACACACACACACACACACACACACACACACACACACACACACACACACACACACACACACGCGCACACATCAACCAGAGTCATAGACTATTTTTATACTTTTGGCAAATGTGAACAATTGGACAAAGCATTAATGTAAGCAATCTTCAACAATAGCACTTGCTGGCTATGGCCAGTGTCTGGGAGCTGAACATAATCTAATTTGGATGGGCAAACCCTTGTATGCCAGGGATTTACATTGCAGCCAAAACGCCTTGGTTTGCAATTTCCAAGACAGCAGTCGAAAAGGAGCAGAAAATTGCTTCCAGGGCTGCAGACCAGACAAGATTATATTCAAAGTCTTTGTGAGGGCTTTGCCTGAATAGATCTCTGGCATCACGCACGCACACACACACACACACACACACACAGACACACACGCACGCGCACGCGCATACGCACACGCACACGCACACACACACACGCACACGCACACGCACACGCACACACACACACACACACACACACACACACACACACACACACACACACACACGCACATACACACAAGAGCAAGGAGTGTAACCACTATAACCAATAGGTTAGGAGTCAGGATTTGGTGGAGCACAAGTATAAGGCTTAAGCTCCATTTGAATATTTAGGAGCTGAGCTCTGAGATGAGGGAGATGGACAATTGCACTCATCAATATTGAAGAGGGGAGGGGCTGTGGGGCAGAAGAGGGCGGTTCAATAGGTTAATACACTGGCCTTTCACCTTTTGCTTCCAGTTTGGGACATGTCAGCAAAGGAATATATTTTATCCGTGCACCCAGCCTCCAGTGCATCACTTCTGCAACTACTATCACAGCCAGGACGGGACAAAAAAGAAGAAGATGTTATCAGTTTTGAAATTTGGCACAATGAGCAGCACTGGGCTTGTCTTCCAATTCCACATATTCGATGCAACTGCAGGTCAAATGTGTATGTGCTGACATCTAAGTACGATGCACAGTCTCATGAAAAGTACCCTATTCCAACTGCTTGGTGAATAGGGTACTTTACTGATGATATTGTTTATTCAACCATGACTCTGAAACACAGTGCATCCAGTTATAGCCACAGTACATAATAGCAGGAAACAATTCCAAGAGCTACAAATGGATGGGACATATTTGACTCTAGGCATTCTGCCAGAAGCTCTAGATGAAAACCCTCCGCTGGATGAGGAGAAGTTGGTAAATAATGGAACAAAGTAATTGCCCTCTAAAGACAATAATACCTTTAGATTAATATTTCAAGCAGGTAAATTGTTGTGGGGTTGTAAAAAGGTTTTTATGTATTGTGCTGAGGGGATATACTGTAGTAAACGCACAAATAAAAAGACAAGGCAAGGAGACACGCTCCCGTAAAGCATGAATATTTTACATGTCCTCAAGCACAGGGCCTCTCTATCTCCTAGGTCAATGATCAGGCAGAGGGGAAGGGAGGAAGGGGTAAGAGAAAGATAGAGACACGGAGAGAGAGAGACACACACAGAGAGAGAGAGAGAGAGAGAGCAAGAGCGAGAGTGAGAGAGAGAGAGAGCGAGAGAGAGAGAGAGAATAGGGGTTAGGGAAGGATGCATTGTACTTCACCAACACACTTTGTATTAAAAGATAAATTGATCCATCTGTAAGCAGCACTTAGACCCACTCTGCTGCCCGGTCGTTACACTGGGATAAATCAATATTTAATATCCCCGTCTAACGGCCACACTTGATGATTTTAACCTCTCCTTAATCCCATTTATGTTACCTTTTCAGAATCTCCGCCATGATCTCTCTCACCATGATAAACTTCCAAACAAGAGACTGTGAGGGGAGCTATTAAAGAGCGCACCGTATTTATGTCAGGTGAGGCTCTTGGCTGAAATATTAATATTCTGAAACTGACCAAAGTGAAAGCTTTTATCTGGGACATTCAAACCGCTATAGGCTGTTGCCTTGTATCAGCAGAAGGCATCTCTCTCTCTCTCTCTCTCTCTCTCTCTCTCTCTCTCTCTCTCTCTCTCTCTCTCTCTCTCTCTCTCTCCCTTTCACCTCGTGGCAGAATTACAGTCTACTACTGTTTTTCGCTGCAGCAGAAATGTGATGATGATGGGGTAATTATTTTAGCTGACTTGGTAAAGTGTGTCTTTTAATTTTATACCCCCCACCCAAATAGCAACACTGTCACAAGAGCTAAGAGGTGATAGTATCTCAGTCACTGACACGTATCGGAGCTAGAGAACCAGACATGAGCACAGTTCACACACATAAATTTGTCATTTATGAACTGTGTCTGTGTGTACGATCCTCTCACACTATAAAACTCTCAAGTCTCTCGTCCAATAAAGTCAGGCCGGTGTGTTTGATATCATATAAACATAATTTGGTATTTCTCAAAGTCCTCCTATTTAAGAGCCGGTGAGCAGGCTCCACATACACGCGCGCACACGCACGCATGCGTGTAGTGACTTCCCAAGACAGGGAGTCTCTGGTAGTTACCGTTGGCAACCCAATAACCCAAACATACCATTCATATTCTCAACCTGATAGTGCAACTAATTATTATTTGTTGTTTCTGTCTGTGTGCTGTCAATGCTCTGATCCTTCAGTCTCTGCCAGCCTCCCAGCATGCACTGCACTCACTCTTACATCAAAGCCTGCTCCTGAAACACTTTTTTCTCTCCCCCTCTCTCTCTCTCTCTCTCTCTCTCTCTTTCTCCCTCTGTCTCTCTCTCTCTCTCTCTCTCTCTCTCTCTCTCTCTGAAACACACACGCACACGCACACACACACACACACACACACACACACACACACACACACACACACACACACACACACACACACCTCTCTACTCTCAGACTGGAAACAGAGGGTAAAAGGTAGAGTAGAGGTGAGGTGAGGAGTGATTGACTGTGTCAAGTGCTACCCCCCCCATTTAAAAAAAAAACACTCGGCTCACCTGAGATGATTGCTTAAACACAAGCTGAATAGACAGCTTGGCCCACCACAATGCAAGGAAGACAAAACTAAATCAAACAAAAGACAAGCCAGGGAGTGGGGAAAAAAAGGCATCAAGCTCTACCTGCTAAGAACAATGTAGCCGTAGGTGTATGCAGCCTGTTGAAAAGCGCTCTATTCAGTCATTGTTCCAACGCTGCATTCATGTCATGTAGCGGCAGATTCCGCTGCTTGGCTGACCACACGCTCACCTCAAGAGGCAGGGAGGCTCCTGTCCCAAACAGGGACTGCACTGCCAAATCCTGAGTGTCCATTTAACTCCGAGAGGGTACACACGTAACCACCGGGTCCATTTGGTTAAATCAACTATGTGAAAGGAGCTAAAGGGTGCATACCTAACAGGCCTCACACCCACTGATCCTTAAGGCTTCACATGAACAAAGAGAGGCAAGCAAATGGCTTAAAGATGCACATAATAGGGTGAGTCTATTTTCCTTGTTTGAAATGTAAAGGAAAGATGGGATACAATAGGAAAGGATAGATCATATCCCACTTCAATGATAATGGATCAGAGAATAAATCACTATTGCCCGCGGGTGTTAGTCTGACATTAGCTGTCATTAACAAAAGAGAGATTCAATTTCTCCGCATCCCCCTCTGCGGGTCCCACCAATTTATTTGCCTCTCTTCAGCGGAAGCACAGATGATTGCCACCTGCATAGACAGCGATCGCTCCCAAACACCACATTAGAGGGAAATCAAAATAGATATTCATTGACTTTTTTTCTTTTACATACATTGACCTAGTTGAAGCTGTTGGTTGAAAGTGTTGAAGGTGCTGAAATATTAATGAGCCATCGCTCCCAGTTCCTGCCTGCTCCGCAGCCAACTGGCAACATGGCATCAAACTGAAGGGAGGAGGACAGCTTCTCTTTTTTTCTTCTCTATCTCCTTGATTGACTCATCGATTGAAGATATTTTTAAAGGGGATCCCTGGGAGTGTGTGCTCCTGGTACAAAGCGGGCCCCTGTCCCGCGTCGAGGGACGGAGAGGGCCGCAAGTCTGCTTTAATTGGGCAGAGACTTCAGAGCCTTCTTAACCCGCGCCGGGCACTGCCATGGCCTGTCTCGGCCCTCACACACAACATCAACACCAAGTCCTACTCACAGATACTTATGAACGCACACGCACACGCACACACACACACACACACACACACACACACACACACACACACACACACACACACACACACACACACAGAAACTATGCACATGCCAATCAATAGCACCACCCCGCCCTGGACAGGGATTAAAGAGAAATATTGGTCTTAAGAATTAACTGCTAAATCAGAATCACTGTGTTCCAGTTTCTTTCCTCGTGAGTATTTTTATAGTTTATGAAGTTTATGAAGAACTACAGTATGAGTGGCAGCAGTGTCTCTGGTCAAGTGTCTCTTACTATGCTTACTGTAGTAATATGGATTCAACACATTTCTGTATATAATGTTGGATGAAGCTCGTGGGTATTGATCTGAAAATGGGGAACCACACCAGTAACTTGTGTAAAAATCCAAATGAGAACACGCTTGAAAGCGTGTAGTGTACTGTACTTGACAGGGGGAAAAGACAAGACTTTAGCTGCATCATAGCTGACCTTGTCTGCTCTGCAGTTGTTGAGGCCCATGGAGGTGAGGGCAGAGAGCTTGGCCTCCATGCCCTGCTGGTGATGCTGCAGCTGTTCTCGCTGGATCTGCTCCCTCATCTTCCTCGCTTCCTGGATGGCCTTCATCACTGCGTCCTGATCCCCGAACAACGCCGTGGAGTTCAGACTGGATAGGATGTCTGTGTAGGCAGACGCCAACGACACGAAGCGGGGGGCAGAGACATCATAATGATCTGTTAGGACACGCAAACAAAAGTGTAACACACACGACTACACACGCACACACACCCACGCGCACTCTATCCAGTTCAGGTTTGATAGCAGGTGTTTATCTGTCAGATGTGAAGTATCAAAGCCTATAAAAGCTCCTCCTCCTTTCTGTGTGTGTGTGTGTGTGTGTGTGTGTGTGTGTGTGTGTGTGTGTGTGTGTGTGTGTGTGTGTGTGCGTGTACGCACATGTGGCCTACAGTTTGAGTGGGATTATTATGGAGAAGCAGATGCAGTGAGAGCCTGTGCATATCTCTTCTTTGTGTAATTAACATCTCTGAGCTAGGTGAGGCTGAGTGGCAGTTGAGATCACAGACGTACAACAAAAATAAACAGACAGCAGTCCAAGGAGAGCAGCGGAAAACCCACAGACTTCCATTTGCAATGAAAGATGTTCTTAATGACAGTTAGCAGGGCTGAGTTTAACACATGAGAGGGATGGCGGAACAGGAGGGCACTTAAAAACAAAGACTCCCCCCACGACTTCCACAAATCTTGAATTAGAGGGCATTGATTTAGACTTGTAGTTGTAGACCCAGTAGTTAAGCCTGTATTGAGGGAAATACTATTCATTTTTGTTTAGTCTGGATTAAAATCAAACCAATGTGTTTGTATAGTTTGTGTCATGGTCCGATTCTCTAAATACGGAAAATGATATTAACAAAATGTATGATTCTCAGAGATCGTCAGTTGTGTTAAGCAGTGTTTTCGGCATGTCTTACCCAAAGAGCCACGACCCAGGCCTCCAAGGAGGGGGCTAGGGATGCCGCCTTTGCTGACCAGGCTGTTGGGGCTGTTCTTGCTGCCGGAGAACATGTTTTGTGTGGGGGACGCAGGGGACTTGAGCAGGTCTGCTGTCTTAGGCCTGGCAGACAGGTTGAGAGGCTGTGTTCCCTCCTCCTACGCAGCACAGATGAGGGGAAAGAGAGAAGACAGATGTGAATAGGTTGCCCCCCCCAACTCCATTGGAGAAGCTCTGCATTCCCAAATGACACAGATATGCTCCGTTCCTGGTTAATTACAGTGAGGCCCTTTCTTGACCCACTCTCCTTTCCTCTCTTCTCCTCTCCTCTCCTCTCCTCTCCTCTCCTCTCCTCTCCTCTCCTCTCCTCTCCTCTCCTCTCCTCTCCTCTCCTCTCCTCTCCTCTCCTCTCCTCTCCTCTCCTCTCCTCTCCTCTCCTCTCCTCTCCCCTCCTCCATCCTTAGGCACAGTGCCATCACGGTCTTCCTCACAGTTGCCCGGTGCCTTTGTTCACACTAATTAAAGCAGATTCTGCCTCTCCGTACGTCTTCATCTGTTCTCCCTCTCCTCCTCCCTGCTTTCTGTCTCTGCACACTGGTTTGAAGAATAAATAATGACCAGATAACAGTGCTGCCGAACGATCAAAGACAGCTGTTTCATTCATCAGATGTCGACTTACATTATCTACTTCATTAAGTTGTTTTCTAATTGCCTCCCTCATTTGCGCATACTTGGCCTTATTATGTTACACATGATACCAATTGCGACAGTATATAATGTGATAAAAACATAAATCAATCCATACAAGGTTCTATGAGTGGCTTAGTTGTGAGGTGTCAGGGTACTGTACAGTCAGATACGTGTGTTTATTTCCTGGAGTACAGTAGTTGGAGCCGTGTGCAGAACAGGGTGTGAAAGATGAACAGCAGTGTTCTCCAGAGTGCCTACAAGTATGAAACATTGCTTGTCTGAGGACACCTGCTGCCTACATGTGTGCTGGTGGAAGTGAGAACAAGAGGAAGTCAGTGACAGTGGTGGACAGCATGACGTACATTTACTACTTGAGTAGACCTACTGTACTTTTTTGCAAGCACTCAATACACACAAAATATTATGAATTAAGTACTTAATCCCTATTTCAAATATGGTGAAAATGTCTGAATTTCTTTTCCTATTTATTTTTTAAATTGCATTGATATTTAAAAAATATATATAGTTTGTAATTTGTACTTTTGAATACTTGAGTATTTACTTGAGTATATACTTTGTCTACCACTGGTCAGTGGCCATAAAGCTTGTTTCCTCCCTGAGGTATCCATACTTTTTAAACCGTTATTTCATGCCCATGCACCTCCTCTGCATTCAAAACCACGTTTAATTCTTTGAATAATTTTGAAGATTTTTGACATTTGTCGACTATGACATGCCCAAAATAGGGACAACAGTTTTTAATTGATTAACCCAGTCTACGAGAATGTACAAATGGAACCAAATGGACCCTGTTTGTACACTCTCTGAGTTACATAATGGATTAAATTAACACTGAGAATTTTACTGTGTATAAGAATGTGTGTTAATCAAAATACAGGGGTAAACATTCTAACTTTGACTCTCATTTTGTTAGTTTTATGCTAGTGAAAAACATGGTGCATTCAAATCTATTTCACCCCCCCCCCCCCATAAAACGGTATACAAGACTAAAGTGGTCTTAATGAAAAGTAATGAATAATCATGTTGAACTGTTGAAATATTATGCTCAGATGATGAAAAAAATCCCCTTTAGGTAAAGCCACATCAGGAATATGAGTATGCATAGAAATGGCTTGAATATAATAAATATTGCGAGCCCTGAAAAAGCTGTCACTTTGTACATTATAAACTGTGTGCCTACAGCAGTGTTTTAAATAAGATAGGAGCTCATGCTGTCATTAAGTGAGTCTTTTTCAAAGCCCAAGTGTCTCCTTGTCCAAACATATGGCTCAAACACAGACTGCCCCAAGGCCATGTTATTGCAGTGCCAATAACAGTTTGTCATGCAGCGAAGCTGAAAGCAGACAAACAAAACTAAAGGCAATCTAATTCCATCTAAGTATGGACACAGATGGGGCCGTCAGTGCATATTTGCTTGCAATTTATGTTCAACCCCTATCATTTTATGTTCGTAATTTTTGTAGTATTTAGAAGTAGGATCTACTTTGCAGGCGGTTTGTAGTAATAGTGCTCAAAATGTTCTCCACCTCATCGGGTGAATGAAAAATGACATTCATCTGATCAAAGTGGCGTGGAGACAGTTTGATGCCAGTTTTTAGGATGAATTCCCAGCAGGCAGCAAACCTAAAGAATGGTGTGCGTGTGCGTGTGTGCATGCGTGCGTGCATGCGTACGTGTGTGTGTTCGCGCGCACGATTGCGCGTCTCTTTGCCCATGTGTCTGTCTGTGTGTGTAAGCGTCCTGAAGAGAATACCAGAGTGCTGCCCGACCATTTAATGACATGATTTATGTACCTTCTCCATTGTGATATTATTAAGCTAAACTTTTCCAAATGGACGTATGTTTCTTATTATGGCCCAAGTGAGTGGGGATGATGTATATGCCCTATGATCTGTGTGGAGGTCTGGTGGATCCATGCCATACAGCAGCAGAAAAATACCTCCTGTATTTGGTTTATTTACAAGGCACAAAAAAAAAGAAATCATCAATCCTGCTTTTTTTCCCCTGCATTTGCACAACACTGTTTAACTTTTCTGTCATAATGGTTTTGTTCCATCCCGGTTACAAAAAAAAATCAGGAGGAAAAAAAAAACACAGTTTCTTTGTGATCAGAAACCATGTGTTCCACAAATTACTTGCTTGGAGCAGCCATAACCATAGCAACCTTGTCCACAGAGTTCTGGTTGAGAGAGAGAGGGCCTTGTTAAAACCTCACAGATTGATGGGCTGCTTGAAGTCGGGCTCTGCAATGGTCTGCTATAACACTGATGCAGTGCGCAGCGACGCTGGTTGCTATTTTACTGAGACGGGACCAAGGAGCCTAGATCAAGTGCCGCTTAAGGCCCAAGATGGTGGGCAGCGACGGGGAGGATGGGTGTGAGGGTCGTACCTTAATGTGACTGACAGGGCTGGAGGACCTCTTGTCATTCTTCAGAGAGGAGGGAGAGATGGGCCCACTGGAGTTCGGGGGCTGGGGAAGAGGGGGCATCTTGGCTCCGGGAGAGACCTGCATGCTGGCAAGTTGGGCGGCATACAGTTGCTGTAGGGAGGTGGAGAAAGCCACAAGGCGTTAACATCCAAAGCCAGCAAACATTCAAAGTTTTATATTCTCTCTTTTCCTCTCCCTAAAACTGTCTCTGCTTCTCTGTCTGCCTTCATCTCCATCTCTGCTTCTCTCTCTCTCTCCCTCTCTCCCCTCTCTCTCTACGTCTTTCCTCTCTTTCCATGAGGCTGGCAGAGAACCTCCATCAAAGGTCTTAACTGTATTTCAAAGGCTGAACCCAAAGAGAGACAGCAGTCTTAAAAACCACACAGAGATGGCTTTCATTCAAGATACTTGGAGGCCTTATTTTCCACTCATCACAGAGAAAAGTTTGCACACTGAATGCAAGTGTGTTAGCAAAGTGAACTCTCTTCTCTCTGGGTCTACACGTCTTGCTATTGAAGTTTCTGGCCCGTGATTTGTCCTCGTACAGTGCAGCCATGTGAGCCTGTCTAATTCGTCCACCATCCCACAATGTTAGAAATCCCAACCTCAATTGGACTGCCATCACAGGATACGTTAAAACACATACATTATTAAGGCTTAGAAACTCGCACAAAGACCATTGATGTCGTCACACGTATTTTCCTTGGCGTTCTATCAGTACGTTCTCCAACCATTGGTGACATGACCTGTCAAACGTGTGTGTGGCGCAAATGCCAAAGCGTTCGGTGACGCTTATCCCAGTGACGGGGTTGAACTCTGATTGATAATTGATGTTTCTACCACTGGGCTGATTGTCTGGCGTACATACGGAGTGGTTGGGGATATTGATACAAGGGTTGAATGTTTAAAAAGGGGGGGGAATTAATACATAAAAAGGCTGGCGAGCCACTGATCCTGCTAATTGTGTGTTGGATTCAACTTTGGACAAAGTACTGTAAAACATATCATTCTTCTTTATTTTAGATAAACTCACAGTTCAGTTTCATTACATTTTCATCCATTACATCGTTTGGATATCAATAATGCAAACACGGAAAAAAAAGAAGAAGATGACGACTGGAAAGCTTTGATGTCGATAATTTTTGTATTGATTGGCCACCTGGCAAGTGGCTGAATTGGTGTTAGTCTCCTGACACAAATGGCAGGGGGGTTTGTTACATACAACCGCTTTCTCAGACCACCTCCTCAGAAAGAGACAGAGTGTCTCCACAGTATATAGAGCCCCTAGAGAACTCCTCATCAGACACACAGCATCCCCGAAAAAAAAAACACTGGCTGTGCTATCACCAAACTATATACAGCAAGCCTTTTGGTTTACTATGTTATTCACTCAAGCTGTTTGGGAGAATCTGTTTTCCGGCAGCTAAGCGGCATGCTCTGCCTAATTTCCCGGTTTGAGCAGCCATGTACAGTACAGAGAGACTGCATTTGTGTGGATGGAAAGAGAGAGAGAGAGAGAAAAAACGACAGCCCCGGTGTCAGTGACCTGGGTGTCCCACCTTTGGCAGTGCGGACGCAGACGACTAAAGCCAAACAAAGCATTTTGTGTCCGTGCACATATCTCCAGATATAAACACGTACGCAGTCCTAGAAGAAACTTTATCGCTGCCACATAAGCGGCGGTACAAAAGGGCCATTCTTCCAGGGGGACCTGGGGATAACAACAGCACATGGGCAGCGGAAATGACAGGCTGATTATGTTCCCACAATGATAGCACTGCCCCCACCTCGCTCACAAGCAGCCTTTTGTCTTCAAGAGGAGTGAGTGGACACGACTCTGTTTTCTTCTCCCGTGAGGCGGTCTCTCTGAGTAAATCTGAATGGTAAAGGTAGAGTGTGTGCGTGCGTGCGTGCATGCATGTGTTTCTGTGTGTGTGTGTGTGTGTGTGTGTGTGTGTGTGTGTGTGTGTGTGTGTGTGAAAGAGAGAGAGTTTCTGTTGCCTGCCTGTGACTCCAGGCTACTGGTAGACGAGCGGAAGCGGGATCTGTTGGACAGATGTTTGTTAACAGGCCTGTCGATGGCCGTGTCCCTGACCTCGAGTGGGAAGAACTTTATTGTCCCGGAAAAAGAGCATAATTGGACTTTGCCTCAAATTAGAGGCAGTCGGGCTTCCCTTTGTGAGCGCTGATTAGCAGGTCAGTGCCACGGGGTGGGAACCAAGGGTTCCAACAGCTCGCCTCCAGGAGTCAAAGAACAATAAATACAATCAGGAGGGTCAGGAAAATGAAAAGTGTGTTGTTGATCCTTCATCCACTGCTCAAGAACAGGCAGACGTGAATTCCTGTTCATATCTTCCAGGCTCAATTGTATGCAGTTATAGGCCTTTTTTCTTTGGAATTATCTATAGACTGAATATCCTCATACAAGATTTGTAGTTAGAGCTCCGATGCGATTTCACCTCCCAGCCGCTAATCAGAGTTAACTGGACTTAACTAAGGTCCAAATAACAGTCAATCAAACAGGCGGTGTGGGGCCCGAGAGGCTGGGTTAAGTAGACAGACTGATGCGTGATGAGTGATGCTTTATCTCTCCATTCCCAGCCAGGACACATGTTCTAGTCCCCTAAGCAGAGGACATCTGCCTGCCCCTCCCAGTACACTCGAACACCCCCCCCCCCCCCCCACACACACACACACACACACACACACACACACACACACACACACACACACACACACACACACACATACACGCCAAGCCTTCTTGCCAAGCAAGGGCAGGAGAAGGCTCATAGTAATGAGGGTCAAGCTGAAAGTCAATGCAGGGACCAGGGTCTGTACTGTGGAAAGGAGTTGGCAAAAGACCAGTCGTGGAAGAAGTTCTAAGATTCTTTTTTTTACTTAAGTCAAAGTACCAAAATCACAATATAAAAATGTATGTTACAAGTAATAGTCTTTTTTTATTATTTAAAAAAAAGAAACAATATCGTGTCAAAGGTTGTGTCTAACCTAGACAGAGGATCTAAATGTCTCAATAAGATCAGGGAGACCAAATACAACCTCCCAATTGTATGTTATATTTTAACATACTCTACCATACAGATTTGACTTTTTTTTTTTTATCATAGAGCTTTAACACTGAGGACTTTTATGTGTATATCACTTTTGAGGGGCAAAGAATATCTCAAAAGAGATATGGCAATTGAAGAATTATTTGTTTTTGTTTTGATTGAGTCAAAAGGCATTGACAATGCCTGGTCCACTGTAACCTCTTCCTGTGCCTTTGTAGTAGTAGTGTGTGTGTGTGTGTGTGTGTGTGTGTGTGTGTGTGTGTGTGTGTGTGTGTGTGTGTGTGTGTGTGTGTGTGTGTGTGTGTGTGTGTGTGTGTGTGTGTGTGTGTGTGTGTGTGTGTGTGTGTGTGTGTGTGTGTGCATGTTTCCTCTCTTATTTCCCAACTCAGAAACATGAATGAGAAAACTGAACAAAGCCCCTGTGTTTGCCACACCTACAGCAGTGACCAGCAAACTGTTTAAACACAACACAACACACACAACACACACACACACACACACACACACACAACGCACACACACACATGGTGGCACGTGCGCGCTCTGTGTGACCCCCCTACCCCCACCCCATCTCCCAGCAGAGTAAAGCAGATCTCAGCGAGCATGGATTCCTAAATGAGCCCGGCAGGCCCCAAGGTCAGCCAGTTAGCCTCTGGTAATTAAAAACGAGCCCTCTGGAGGCAGCAGAGGTTAAACGGAGAGATTCACTTTTTTTCTGCCTGCGACAACATTATAGCCAGATTACACAGTCTGCTGATGATGTCGGACATGATGGCACACTCCTGTTCGCACTGTCACTGTATGACACGCAACCAATTCTGACAGCGTTGCCACCCTGCGCCTAAAGCAACAATGCTCATAAATATTATTTAAACTTTTTTCTCCCTTCTTTTTGGGCTTGTGTAAGAGTAAATTGCTTCTGGAATCAGTGTTTGGCTACCAAATTTTATATATATTGAGGCGCTGGGCAACAGCACAGCAACAGATGCTTGAAAATACAACACATGACTGTGTGTAGCACTGGATGTTTACATCTGCTACTCAATCAGAGAGATTCACATACAGTATACTGTAGTAGCAAAGTGCACTGAATATAAACAACGTTATTCCGTAAGTTCGCAAATTGCGAATAACAGCAGTCTCTATCTTGTTTATTTTAGGACCACCACACCCTTTCTCATTGTGTGTGTGTGCATGCATGAAGGTGGGCACACACATTGTGCGTGCGTTGTTGTTGTCTGTCACTGTGTCAATATCTCATTCACCTCTGCCCGCGCCGCGTGAAGCACTGGGGTGGATATGAGGTTATTAATTGTGCTCCGGTGCACCGCGCCGTTTAAAAGGCAGCAGAGCGCCAGCCCCGTTTGCCACAAGGCTTGTACAGGCTCATTGCCCAGGGCGAGTAGGCAGGCTGACCCGGGCCTGGCCCAGATGTCAGGAGTGGAGGAAGGCGTCCTGGTGCACTGTGCCGATGCTTTCCAGTATGGCCCCAACATCTGCCTCATCTGCTGGCACCCAACCTGCTCCCTGATACTCCTCTCTCCTCTCTGCTCTTTCTCTCTCTCCCTTCTTTTTCAATCTGTCCTCAGCCATCTTCTCAATCTCTCACACACGCACGTGCACACACACACACGCGCGCGCACACACACACACACACACACACACACACACACACACACACACACATACACACACACGCACACACACACAGAGAGACCTCCTCATATCAGTGTATGGGTTCTTCTGGCCCAGGGGCCCGAGCTCCAGACCTCCCATTCATTGCTACTCACTGCATTATCCACTCTATCTGTCCATCTGTCCCTCTGTTCGCCGCTGCCTCTATCCAGCTGCTCACCTAGCCACCCTATTAGCCAGCTCTCCATACACAGCCAGC
>NC_137603.1:27288001-27313001 GCF_963280865.1 Gymnoscopelus braueri
CTGTCAGCGAGAGAGAGAGAGAGAGAGAGAGAGAGAGAGAGAGAGAGAGAGAGAGAGAGAGAGAGAGAGAACAATGAATACAGGTTGAGACAATGAGCGGGCCCATGGCGGCCAGGCAAGTGCCAACACGGCTCCTACAGTATAGCCCGGGATGTGTTGCTCTGCGGCAGTGATGTGGCACGTTGCATGGAGCCCTCGGCTTGCAGCCCAAACATCTGCATCAACAAAAGGCTCAGCTGGTCTGACTGGAGAGGGATTACTGAGGAACGTGCACCATGCCCTTCTTCATTCACCTGCACTGTACCCAAGGCACAGCCAAATCCTCGGTATTCATTTCACTTGAGAGTGGAAAACTGACCCTCGCGGGTCCATTTGGGTCCATTTTCAAACTCTCACAGTTGAATTAACACAGGGGTGTGCAAGCGTGCGTGCGTGCGTGCGTGCGTGCGTGCGTGCGTGCGTGCGTGCGTGCGTGCGTGCTTGCTTGCTTGCTTGCTTGCGTGCGTGCGTGCGTGTGTGTGTGTGTGTATGTGTAAACTTTTGTCTATGTGTGCATGTGTGTGTGTACGTCCGCGTGTGTGTGTGTGTCTGTGTTTTTGTGTGTCTGTGGCTGTGCAGTGCACACCTAATTACTAGTGTGTGTGTGTGTGTGTGTGTGTGTGTGTGTGTGTGTGTGTGTGTGTGTGTGTGTGTGTGTGTGCGTGTGTGTGTGTGTGTGTGTGTGTGTGTGTGTATGTGTGTGTGTGTGTGTGTGTGTGTGTGTGTGTGTGTGTGTGTGTGGGTGTGTGTACGTGTGTGTACGTGTATGTGTATGTACTGTAAGCGTCTGCTAAATGTGTTTTGAATATCTTTCCAGGTTTTAGCATTTATCCAGAGGAAGCAGCGTGTTCTCTCAAGCTCATCATACAGATGTAGACTTGTCTTGCTATTGTCTGACACCACATTGTTTGTTTCACACTGATAGCTTTGGCAGCAGGGTGAGAACACTTGTAGGGGAACTGGTTAGAACAAGCGTGCAGTTACAAAAACACAGGGGGGGGAAAAAAGAAAGGAAAAAAAAACACAACACATTCTTATCTCACATATCACAGTGATCTAGCGCAAGAGAATTGCTCTCTAAATAGCAGCTCTATTTTATTACTGTTTCTGTGCTGTTGGCCTGCCATCAGCAATCAGCGCGTTTGACGGACAGGGATATATAAAAAAAAAAAAAAAACGTGTCTGTATGATTGATATCCAGAGGGGTGCTGAGTGTGTAACTGAGCACCAGAAGCTTTCGCACACTCAAACCTAGTGTGTCGAGACAGACAGAACAGCCCCAGTGAGACGGGCCAGCACAGCACTCGCAAGGGGGAGAGGTTGGATTGAAGCATGTGTGTAGAGAGAGGGGGTGGGGGGGATTGGCCTTAGTTCAGACCCCACTTCTGCCTGTCACTTCTCCTCACAAACATATGGAGCCATTAAGCCACAGACATGAAGGTAAATGTATATACCTTCTCTTTCACTTTGCCCTCCCTTGCTCGCCTCACTTTGCAATCTCGTACAGCGCAGCACATTGTGATACAGGCCATGGAAATTCAATCCCCATTTAGGGGCAGGGGCGAATAAAATCACACAGGAGAAGTGATTTCAAATTGTACTGGGTGGAATGGGAGGGGCTGCTATGAGGGTGGTTATTTCCTCGTCCTTTTTACACTATCAGTTTCTCCTCTCATTCTCTCTCCCTCCTCTCTGTCTGTCTGTCTGTCTGTCTGTCTGTCTGTCTGTCTGTCTGTCTGTCTGTCTGTCTGTCTGTCTGTCTGTCTGTCTGTCTGTCTGTCTGTCTGTCTGTCTGTCTGTCTGTCTGTCTCTCTGTATCTCTATCTGTCTCACTTTGTCCGCTCTCTGTGACGTACGATGGGCAGGAAAAAAAACGAAGTAGTTGGACGACTTTGGGTGTCATGTGAAACCTAGAAGGGTCATGTGTTAAGTGAGTACACCACCGCTGCCTGGGGGGTAAGGGGTCTTGAGGACACAAAGTCTGATGGCACCGTGAAGGCCCCACCAGTCTCCAGTACCCTGGGAACTGTGCCGGGTTAACCTCACTGGTGAAAGGGCATCGGTTTTGAAACGGTGCCCACTATGTGGGACATAGCTGCTCCCATGCCCGACACCCCCTGGGCTATAAATGCAGGTGACACCATGGCTGGGTCTCAACGGGCCATATTTCCTGGCTCATGAGGTGGCATGAATTAACCATCATAGGCCTGCGGGGGGCTGGCATATTAGGCTTTTTTATTATGAGTTGTGATAAAGAGTACAGATACGTAAAACCATGTGGTCATTATGTAAATCTTGTGTGTGTAAGGACCGTTAAAAGTTGCTTTGAGCCTGGCGAAGGAGCCTAGGTATCAAGCACTGAGGGAAACCACCAATCTAATCAATGCATGCTCCCTTTTTAAGATGTACTGGAGCTAGGACTTCTTAACCACTTAAGCCCTATTTTATACTTAGTCGTACGATGGTGTCGTGTGAAAATGTTGTGAGCTTGTAGATCTGCAATTTTGGAAATATTATTTGATTTCTTACATTTCTTTGTGCACATTTTCAACTATAATAACATGGGACACCAGATTGAAAGTGGTCAAAAATATTTCATTACTACAGTATGAAATATCTTGCTGTGAAAAACATTTTCCCAAACAGCAGAATAATCTTTTTCATGAACTTGAGAGAGAACAAAAAGCCCCCATACATTTTTGCATATCCCTACACACACGCAGAAGGACTTTGGCGAGTCAGTGAACTATGGCGTTGCCGTAGAACCATGGAATCAGTAAGCAGTCCCTGCAGCAGGATGTCTATGAGGCAGACCGGGCCTCATCATCATGACCACAGAGTCATTCTACGCCGGGGCCCATTAGTGGCACATCAGACTGAACGCCAGCACGTCCGTTTAAACAGAGCAGGGGGACGGGGAAGTTGTGCCCACGTCTATTTGTTTAAAGGATGACTTGGTGTGTCTACGGGTGTGCCTCTCCACCGTGCAACACCGGGCCATTGAGCACAGCCAGTGCATGGGGTGATGACTTATCACTATGGCGCTAGAGTGACTCTGTTGCTATGTCAGCACCGCAGGGTCGGGGTCATAAGCGGCAGTGGCCCCTGGGAGTCGTCTCATAATGATGACATCAGATTAGTGTGCCTTAGCTTGGAAGTGAACGCTTGGCCACTTGTTTTGCGGCGAGAAGGACGCGACGGCATCCATATCCACCCTGCAGGTGGTGAGAACATTGCGTTATCTGGATATATTGTGTCGGCGGAACTGAAATAACAATTTTTTTTTTACTAGAACAGTGGTTTTCAACGTGGAGGCCATGGACCCCAGGGGGGCCGCAAGGGGCCAACTGGAGAGGAAAGTATACACCTTTTCATTTCAATTCAAATTACGCGACATATAGCTTCTTAATTTTTTCCTTCTTTCTTTTCAATTTGCAATAGAAGGGCTGCAGCCAGAGACTACAGCTATTTGGGGGTCCTTACCATTGGAAATGTTTGGGAACCCCTGGACTAGAAGAGCCATTTTGAGGCCCCCCTCTCTTATTTTCTTCTCAGACTCATGAATTATGCAGGAAGCATGCACATGGCGACCCCTAGCCATGACTCCATAATAGCTCCTGTTATTTGAACTAAAACATTTTTTCCGTGTCAAACCTATGGGAGAAACACACTGGCAAAAGACTCCCCCCTCAGGCACTTTGTTTATGCTGTCATGGCTCCATAGTTCCAAAAGAGCTGACTTTCCTTTTTCATCCTGTGGTTTTATAGTTAATTCATTAACTGCACTACCACACCCTTTAATGTCCTGCAACTCACCTGCTGCCTTCCCAGCATTCACCCTCCTATGTTCTAGTGCTGTTTTTATAACAGGGTCAGGGAGAAGGGAGTAAGATCCCTTGCCCTCTTTCTTTTTCTAAAGATTTATTTTGGTCTTTTTATGCCTTTATTGATAGGACAGTAGAGAGAGAAAGAGATGTGGAGTGACACACTGCAAAGGCAGTCGGGATCGGGATTTGAACCCACGACGCCCTGTCAGGCTACATTGAGCCTAGGTGCCCGGACCACTACGCCAGCCCCTTGCTGGCGTAGCGAGCTTCAACTCTTCAATGTCCAATGGAAGCAAGAATGAGAAAACTCCTTACGTGTGCAATTTCTACTCAGTTTGATTCAAAGTCCAAGGCCAGGCCAGGCCAGGCCAGAGTAGAGGCCAGAGCAATCCAGGCCATGGATTTCTTTGAATTTTTAATTACAGTAGCCTATGGTGGTGCATTTCTAATTTCCAATAAGGTGGGCTCACACTATAAGATAATCAGGGATATTTGGGCTAGGGAACACCCCTCCTGACAATCGGGGGGGGGGGGGGGGGGCTTGATTGGGAGCGAATATCGAATAAGATTATTGTCTATTGTGAGGGGTTCAACGATCCAATCTTAAACCTCCCGATTTGCTCATAGGCGATCGAGGGAGCCCGATCTTTTACAAACACGTTTGATATTTATCTGGATGATCACTACTGTGTGGGTGGGACAGCACAGTGGGAGAGATGCAGTCTACAAGGAGAAAGACGTTAAGTGAATAAGTGAACTCTTGCTATTTTCGCACGACACCATCCTAGGATCAAGTACGAAACAGGGCTTATGTCGTTATAATGAAGAGAGGATGAGTCGAATGGTATCGCCTGCCTGGTATTTACAGTGGCTCAGCTGATGTGTTGAACAGACATGTCTTGTTTGTGTTTGTTTGTTTGTTTTGTTTGGACTTGCATAATGGAGCGTCGCTCTTTGTGTCAAAAGCAGAAAGGAGAGAGGCATGCTGTTACAGGCAACAGCAGCAGCATTTACACCTTCACCAGAAGTGTGTCGCTTACATCATCCCCACAGGCACCGTGCAACGATCCTTCCTCGTGACATTCTTTCCATGATTTATTTCAACATCTAATTCTCACTGTTATGTGATCATTTAAATATAAAAGACAAAATACAGGGGAGAGGAATTGACAGCAAAAACGCCAATTATCCTTGTTGTTTTTATGTATTCTAGGAAATGTCCCATGTGGGGGGCTTGGGGGGTTTTACTATGACACCGCATCTCTCTCACTAGCAGTGATTACAGCCGGAACACTCCCTGCTGCAAAACACTTTCATGTTGAATATATGTTTACATTCCTCCCATATCTATTGTTCCACATGAACTTGGACTTGAGCAATTCCCAAGGCTCAGGCTCAATTCCAAGGAAAACGCTGAGCCTCTGCATGATGCTACCAATAATGAATCCTACAGCATTACATACAGTAATTCACGTACCCCCCCCTTCATATGATTAAAATTTCATATAATAAAAATGTAAAGGAACAACTTTCAACCTGGCATCCCTATTTTGGGTATGTCACACTACAAAATAGGCAAAATAGGCAAACATATAGGCAATAGGCAAACATAAAAAATAAATTAAAAAAAATCAAATTATTTGTATTATTATTTCCCAAAAAGTAACAGAAATACCAGATCTAAACGCTCACAGTGTGAGGTTGTAGATCGGGTATTTTAGCTATTGTTGTGGTTAAAGGCTGATTTATACTTTGTTGACCGTACAACAAAAACATCAACACATTTAGTTTTTCAGTTGAGAATATATCAACGTGGTGGGTCGATGAGGTATAAATTCACTTTATAATGGGTAGAGACACAGCGAGCAGAGAAAGGGGGGGGGGAGAAGGGGTCATACCTGGCTTGTAAGACATTCCCGGCGGGAAGAGAAAGCCTTGCTGGGCGGCGGCCGCTGCTGCCAGACTGCGTTGGTCGTGTGGAAAAATGGGGATCATGAGCGGAGGCATGTGACCCTGGACCTGCTGAACAGAGAGGGAGAGGGAGATCAGAGAATGGCCCGAGCACAGACACACTGAGACCAGATCACAGCTCGTCTTAATGCGTGCTGACAGGGGGCTCTCCGGCAATGACGGCCCTCGTGCGCTCACACAATACCTGGCCGAGCCGACACGGGCTGCTCTTAATCCAAGCCACAATTTCACCTCGGCACATCAAAGGGCCCCCGACACACGCCCATTGTTCCACTATCAGTCAGAGGGGGAATGACACGCAGGATTGCGGGGAGGAGGAGGCGGAGGAGGAGGCCGCGTGTAACGTTAAGCGCTCTGTAGAGAGGTGACGCGCCGAACAGAGTAAGACTGATGATGACTGACAGCAGTATGAGAACACACAAACAACGCCACTGCTGCAGTGGATACAGCATGTCAACCGGAGAGATATCTAACGCTTTTCACAGATGCCCGGTCCAATGCGCACATACTGTACGCGCAGGCGCAGGCGCAGGCGCACACACACACACACACACACACACACACACACACACACACACACACACACACACACACGCAGAAGCCTGTACACACATTAACATAACAGACAAGGGGAAGACTGCAGCTCAGATATATAGCATTTTGTCCCATAATCTTGGATGAACATTTATACAGACGATAAAAGCCTGTGCATTGCAATTCAGTAATTTACTACAACTGTTTTCAGCTGGGGAATAAAAGGGAGGCAGGCCTAAAAGTGCTTGCTACTTGTGATATTTCATTTTAATGTCTGAGGTCTCTCTCTCTCTCTCTCTCTCTCTCTCTCTCTCTCTCTCTCTCTCTCTCTCTCTCTCTCTCTCTCTCTCTCACATAGTATTAACCTTCACCATCCCACCTGCAATGTTATCTATTGGGGATATTAAGACTAACTAGCAAATGCATGTGTGTTAGTGTTTGTGTTTGTGTGTGAGACAGAGTCAGGGGGCGGGTGTCAGAAGTATAGTGAGTGTGTGTGTGTGTGTGTGTGTGTGTGTGTGTGTGTGTGTGTGTGTGTGTGTGTGGGGGGGTTGCAAGGTCCAATCTTACTGTCACCCTCTGCTTCCTGGCGCTCTATGATGGGGAGCAGCCTAGCTAGCGCGGGGCTGCGAGGGTTAATCTAGCACTGAGCCAGGCCACCTCAGGGGAACCTGCCTGGAAAATAGGTTAATAAAGGTCACCCCCCAAAATAAACACTTTACAGAATGTTTCTCCATTCATTCCTCTTTAAAATCAACTTGCAATAAAATGGGTCTGGGTGCAATTACTGCCGCTGCATTGGGGCATGAAATCAACCTGCTCAGAGCAACGACTTTTCCCCCATGTTAGCTGAGGTCTGCTTATGATCTCCACAGCGCTGCTCCCCCTGTTTGCCCTTGACTGGCGTTGTCAGGCCCAGTTTCTCTCAAACCTCGCAAGCTAGACCTACTTAAAACCACTTTATTGATCTGTCCAGAGGTGCAGAGCTAGACTAAAAACTAAATAAATAGAGCCATTTTGTGTCTACCGAGCTTTTACAGAAGTGCAAGAGTAGAAAGTACATTATAGAAGAATGGAAAAGTATGTAATTCTTTTGAATGTGTTTCTGTAAAAAAAAAGTGCTGTGGCCACAGAACGGTAAATGGCCTTGGAGACTTCGAGAAATGACCTTAAATAAAAAGATCTTTTTTACAGGATAGGATAAGGATATAGGATATTGTGTTCCAGGTTTCCAGGCTGAGTGGATGGAAGATGGATTTGGGCCTTGCATGTATAGAACATATGGAAAAACACGATAATTAATGTCACAACATGAGGTAGAGCCAGTGACAGGCGGAGTGATACACTGGGGAGCACAGCTTTTCTCTGTGTCTGTGCATTTGGACTATAAAACCAGATGAAGTCTGTTGCTGAAAGCACTGCACTTACCCTCCATGAAGCCCCCAATGCCTTCAAGAGGCTTATTTTCCAACAGCAAGAAAGTACTGATCATTTTTAATTAAAAAAAATGAAATATTAAAGTTTTTTAAGTCTCCAGTTTAAACATATTAAAGCAGTGGTAATCATTAACATTTTCTTTGAAAATATTGTTTCTTAATTTTACTGTTCCAATAGTTATAATCAGTCTGTTTTGAAAATGACTTCCAACGCCATTTCTGACTAACTCTGTTTACTAGTGATGAACTTCTTCATTTAGTGAAGGTAAGCAAATAATTTTCACCACTAATGAATTCCCATTTTTCTCCTTGCTTCTCTCTTTAGGAAGTGAATAGAATTTTAACCACTTAAGCCCTATAATACTTTGAAAAATAACAAAAATAACCGTTCTACAAGCTCATCGCAATGTGACTGACGCATTGTGTGCTTGCATCAAAACTGCGTTGGTTTGTTTGTTTGTTTGTCTTTTATTTCTTTATTTCTATATCTTTAAAATTTGGGAACATTTGCAACATACTCTTTAAAACAGAAAACAAATTAAGCCTCATAAAGGTAAACAGTGGTTTCAAGAGTGGAACTAATGTGAGGTTTCTCTTCTTATATCATTCAAATTATTTCACTTGCTTTCATTTAGCATTTAATTACACTATTGGCAAACATTATCAAGGAATCTGTTTTAACATTCAGAGGTTGTCACCTCTTCTTATTGCCCTTGTATCATCACTTAAAAGTATTTGTCAATAAAACAGTCTAATTACTTTAAATGACTCAAATATCTGCAATGAATGATATAACATGTACACAGGCATGAATACAATCTGCTGTTCTTAATATTCCTCTCCTTCCATGCAAAGTGTACAAGGTAAAAGTATTACTCGGCCTATCATTAAAAAGACTTACTATTAATGTATCTAATATACTACGATATATAGTGAAATAAAAATATTTATTTGCAAGACAAGGAATTAAGTTCATTGGGTACGAATGGCTGTGATTTTCTTTAATGAGCTCCTAGCATTAAAGTTTTGAGGCAACTAATGTCAGAGAAAGGCAAACCAAGTGCACAGGAGCTTCAAAGTGCAAACAAATAGTTAGGACTGTCAACGAACAGCTAGCTCAGTGGCTGAGCAGACAATGTTCTTTTAACATTTAACTTTAGTTTTTTTGTTTGACAGTAAATAATCGTGAGACGCGAAAATATTAAAATATTATATATATATATTATATTGTAATATATCTAAAATATTTGTGTGTGTGTGTGTGCATGTGTGCACGTGTGTTCCATACCACCCTTTGTGACTACCCCCCTATAAGAGTTAGCCTCAAGTTCATCTACATGTGTGGGCCCAGTGCCCAGAATATTTCTATTGCCAAGATGATCTTGAGGAGCCTGAGAATGAAGTGGAGCAGATGTGGGGGGGGGGTGGGCGAAGGGCCGTGCCGTCCCCTCTCCTCATAAATACGGCAGCATTGTTTCCCTGGCACCGCCGTCCCTTTGTCTTAGCGACCGCTAAGTACTGGATAATGCCATCTCGCACCATCTGCCCGCGGGCTTCATTAAAGATACATGAATGGGGTGTCTTATGAGGAACAGGTGCTATTGTTTGTCCCTGCAGACCCAGTGGTGAGGATCGGACTCAGAATACTTGAAGAGGAGCATCTGTAGTGATCAGTCAGACGGGCGCTGCCAGCACACGCACCAACAGAGGTTTCCAGGGGGGAAGCTCAGCCACGTTGCAACATGTATCATCAATTCAGATGACCTGATGAAGGCTGTAGCAGGCCAGCGCGCAATCTGTTTCCCTCTCAAGGAGACGCTGTTATACACTGTACAAATGCTCAGTGTTCATTTTACCGCATTAACCCTGGCGTGAGCATGTCAATATAGGCACCTTTTTTTGAAAATGTCAAAAGTTTTTTACAATGTTTCAAAATAATTAAAAAGTGAAAATAGCTAAATAGAATAAACAGCTCACAACACGTCACATTGCGACATGCTTGTAGATATTGCTATTTGTTGCATGACAATGTGCGGTACGAGTGTACAAAAGTAACAAAAAGGGTGCATTTGGTAACAAATTTTGTATATTCCCAGTTATAAATTGAGTTTTCAATGTGTATGAGAAATAGAACCAACCTACACACTGCAAGTGGCATGCTAATGATGATAATCTGATGGTGTAGTACAGAACTATTAAATTCTGGCTTTAATCTTTCAAAATACTGTCTCTCTGCTATGCAGACAGGTCTGTCTGTTTTCTTGCTTATTTATATCAATCTACGATATTGAAAGAAAAATCACAGTTCTTGTGGGGTGTGGGTGCAGTATCAATCTGTGTACAAGGGACAGATTTTTAAAATAATTATACAATTACACTTTATCATTAAAGAAAAATCATTATGTTTCAATTCTGGTGAAATGATGAACTTGTATTCCCCGTGTCTGTCCATCCAAGCTGGAACATTTTGGAAAATAAATCACAGCAATGGCTTCTTCATGTAAGAGTAATATATATATATATATCATGTCTCTGTAGATATAATAATGTACAACTACTGTAATACAGTTGTTGAACATCAACATCTGAAGACGGGGCTCGTCTTCAGATGCCCGTAAATGGCTGGAATATTTTAGAATACTTCTTTGCTTTCTACCACATTCTTTGATCAATTTGCTTAGCTGGGGCTATAGTACTGCACTGTAAGTGTGCATAATAAAAAATAGGACTCATTTGCAGTCCAGTACATACTGTACATAAATCTATCTATACTGTACAAAACCCACTTCAAACACGGTGGCTCCATAATAGTGCAAATGGAGATATACAGGGTATTAGAACAAAAATCGGAAAATATTTAGTGTGAGGGACAATACAAGTTTAATGTTTTTATTTTATTTCTATAGCAGATCTATAAGCTCACAACGTGTCGCATTGTTACTACTCTTTACTACTTAAATATAACAGCATAATCACCAACAATTATCTTCACATTAGGCGAGAAGTATCGCTTTTTTTTTTCATCGCCCCAATCACCAAAACTCTTCATAAAATATTCAAAATACATTTACACTTGTGACGTCGTCAGAGCCACAGATCTTTTCACATCATCCATAGGAGGTGGTGCCACATCCACCCGGGGAAGATATGGGCTCCAGCTGTTACTGGTTCACACATCACTCCCTCCTTCTCTCCACAGTGAGGAGTGGAAATCACCTTTGCAGTGGTAACTAAGTACATTTACTCAAGTACTGTACTTAAGTACAATGTTAAGGTACTTTTACTTTACTCTCCACTACGATGTTGTACTTTTTACCAGCTCACAATATGTTACGATGTAGATCTGCTATTCGTTAAAAAACTGAAAAATTCACAAATGTTTGAAATGGGACGTTCTGCATAATAGTACTTTTAGTACTTTATGTATATATATTGATGCCAGTACTTTTGTACTTTAACATTGTACTTAAATACAGGTCCTTTGCTTGTAACAGAGTATTTCTATAATACGGTATTGCTAATTTTACAAAAAAAAATAATCTGAGTGCTGTTCTTGTTCCACCGCTGGTGATCCATTTGAAGGTAAAGTGATCTGGAGGAAGCTGGCAGCAGCGCTGGCTCCATCCCAACAGCAGCACACGCTGCAGTAGAACTGACACCAGACAGCAGGGAGAGCTCAACACCCACCACTGTGTGTGTGTGTGTGTGTGTGTGTGTGTGTGTGTGTGTGTGTGTGTGTGTGTGTGTGTGTGTGTGTGTGTGTGTGTGTGTGTGTGTGTGTGTGTGTGTGTGTGTGTGTGTGTGTGTGTGTGTGTGTGTGTGTGTGTGTGTGTGTGTGTGTGTGTGTGTGTGTGTGTGTGTAGTACGCTACACTCACAGCTCCCTGAGAGACAGAGAGCACTAAACTTTATCCAACCACTTACAGTAGGTTCCTGAATCCACTGCGCCACTCACGCTAAATCATGAACCTATCGTAGGATTTACTGAGGCACACGCAAGCCGCTTTTATTTTAGGAGAAAATGTTCAAAACATTTTAAAAAAATCTAAAAAGATTTCCAAAAACTTTCCGAACATTTTCATTCTCAATTGACAAGCTCACAACTCGTGTGACACATTGTGAGATTGGACATCTGCTATTTTATAATGTAATAGGGCTGAAGTGGTTAAGGCTGAAAAGTGTCTCAACGCACACAGTTGGACAAAAATATGATTTTGAGTGACACTTGTCAAAACTTTGGAAAAAGTATGAATTAGCCTTTCCCCCTACTTCACAGCTCATTTATCATGTAGTCACATGTCCATTATGCATGGGTGGCCACTTCAATTATGAACCCTGCAATGATACAGTTAACTAAAAACAGCAGACAGTTACACAGACACACTACAAAGGAGACATAACAACTTTACTCATTAGACTATAATTCACACAGTTACACAGAAACACTACAAAGCAGACACAACAACTTTACTCATTACACTATAATTCGTTTTTGTGCGAATACACAAGTGCACCTTCTGCAGCTCACTGTCTCTGCCAAACCCCAGCACGTGCACACACCCGCATGTGCACGTGCGTGTGTGTGTGTGTGCACGCACGCGCGCGCACACACACACACACACACACACACACACACACACACACACACACACACACACACACACACACACACACACACACACACACACAACACCTTGATCACAAATTTTACCATGAGTTTGGTCTGTGACCGCAATCACAAAAATAGATCGATAGGTTTGTGATGGACTTTGATCTTCCAGCATTCTGTGTGCAATGAAAGTCAGGTCTTCATATCCTCACTTGAATGAAGCACATTGTCTCCTGCTTGTCTGCTCTGGAAGTGAGCACAATAAAGCAGGGGCACAATTCGCTAGAGAGGTTCAGGTCGGCAACAAAGGGTCCTTGTCCTGACCATACCTACACAACCTTTCCCTTCACTTCCTTCCCTCTACTAAAGAGTCCTACCCCCTTCTCAAGTAATAGATTAACATCTGGAGGCAAAGGGCTGCATTATTCGTCTCTTAACGCTTTCACTGTAGCTGTTCTCATACGTGAACAATACACTCTGTGGCATGCCTGCGTTTCAGTCCTGCCTGTGGCGTTTGACGTAAGGTGGAGGAAAACAAGACACTTGGGTGAGGTCAGGCCATCTAGAGGGAATAACCAATAGATGACTTCTTGTTCCACTAATTACTTACACAGTAAAACAAGCTCCCTTGGAAAACGGCCATTTCAATATGTCTATATTAAGTCGGCTGCAGTCTAAAAGCAGGGCAGCCCCCCCCACCCAACCCCCGTCATCCAGTGTAAGCCCACGCACGCACGCGCGCGCACGCACACACACACACACACACACACACACACACACACACACACACACACACACACACACACACACACACACACACACACACACACACACACACACACACACACACACACAGAACAGTGTGGTTAAAGAATGTGGGCTCTCTACTGTATTTTGTTTAGGATGGGGGGATGGAGGGCATGAAAAAAGAAGGAATAATCTGGCATGGGCTCACCATAAAATTAAAAAAGGTTTGCAGTAAACTGGCCAAATCCACGGGGACTCCCTCAAACAGCATGTGTAATGACGGGACAGAAGAGAACAGACATAAACAAACCCACCAGTGAGTCTGGGGCCGCCATCGTTAGCCCACATATACATCCTTGCTCTATGGAAATGGGAATAAGTGAAATGCCTCGGACCCTCATTCCAGGGGGGTGAGTGGGGATCTAAAGAACTTTTGACACGGGCTAGTCGGATCGCCTGCTGCAGCCATCCAACGTGAACAGGGTAGGGGGAAGGGGTAAATGGAGGGATTTAAGCATGTGAAGCATTGGGAATTCTACGGGTGTAACCGCCATGGAATATCAAACGTTCAACATTGTAGAGCCAGTCCTTCTTCTTAGGCTGTGATCGAAACAAATGCAGTGTCTTTCTTCTTCTTCTCTTGTTGACTGTTTTGTATTTGATTAAACATAATAAAAATTAGAAATTATTGAATATTGAATGAATATTTACATAATTCACTTGTGAGCCTACGCTGTAATTTATGTAGGTATGCATTCTGCAACATTTAGTCACAAGAGTGCCTCTATTTTTAAGGCTGTGTGGGGAGTCTTGAGGAAGCTAATGAGAGAATGCAGTGTGTCTGATAGTGAGACAGAAGACCACCCCTAATCTAATAATGGTATTGTCCGGCTGGACTTCCCCTCTTTCCTGTCCTGAGCTGATAGACTGCAGCTCTGTCTTCACTGGTGGCTCCCAGCTGCTGGGGCCACAGAGAACAACAGAGCCCATTCTCAGCAGAAAGCAGGATTGTTATGAGGGGCCACTTTATTACAGACACGAGTGTGTTGAGACTTTAAAATACGCTCGAATGTCATGTGCACGCCCGACGGCGGGTAGGAATAATTATGAAAAAAAGGAAAAAGAAACACAAAAAAAAATCTACAATTTAGTGTCTATGAAAAACCATGCAGCACAGAATGGCCCATTCATTGTGTTCCTTTTGGGGAATGCTTGGACTCTCCTCCGCCCGAAAACAAAAAGGGTCTTTTTTTGCGTCAGCCATGGGGCTGAATGCTTTGCTTTGCCACCCCAGCCCTAAGAAAACACGGGCCCCCTTTCTCCCTGCCGGCTGCCCGCACACAGTAGATCCCATTAATGCAGCTCCTTCGCCCCTGTGAGCGTGCCCACTGCGGAGGACCGATGGCTGCGCAAAGCCAACGCAAAGACAAAACAGTTTGCTCAACATTAGCAGGGAAAACACAGGCTGCGCAGGGAGGGAGAGGAAACTAAGTCAACATCACACTGGAGGATGTGTTCTCCCGTCAACTGATATTTTCCTTTTCGAGGGTCGGTGTACAATGGATGTTAAGTGTAAGCCCTCTGCCTTCATCCCAGGAAGGCTTGTGGAGGCCGATAGAGCTCTGAACAGGTGCTTTGTAATGATATTCAGAAGGAAGAGGGACGTGCTTTATTCATCATAGATTCCATTTGGCTCATGTTGGTATCAGTGACATTTGTGTAAAGTACTCATGTTCAGTTATCAGGCTGATCAGATTATCAGAAAGCGAGTGCAATTTCTCTGATGTCTGATGAACATGCACTACAAGGATGTGTTTGATTACTGTTATCAGTGGCTGAGAACTGGCTCGGAGGCTGCAGGTTTATGGAATACATTACTTAGTCCCAGGGGCTTGTTTAGAACCCCCTCAGGTAACTCATTTAAAGTAGACACTCAGGTGTGACATCGCACGTTACAGTTGTTCATGTACTGTAGCAGCCTCTCTCAGAAGGAGCCTGCTCATAATGTCTATTTAACTCATTAAGACCGGGTCCGCGTCTGTGTCATTTTTTTGATTTCTTTGTGCCATTCAAAAATAGCAGATATACAAGCTCATAGCGCGGCACTAGATCTGCTATTTTTTTAAATTGTGAAAAGTTGTGCAAATCTTTGAATGTATATATATTTTTTAAGTGAACATTTGTGACTCAAATCTTTGCTTCTGGGGGGGTCCCTGGAACAAAATATTTTGAGATGGGGGGGTCCGCGTACAAATACATATCATTTTGGGGGGTCCTTGACATGAAAATGTTTTAAGATTTGCAAAAAAAAATCGTAATTTAAAAAAAAATAGCAGATCTACAAGCTCATAGCGCGGCACTCGGTGCCGCGCTATGAGCTTGTATATCTGCTATTTTTGAATAGCCAAAGTACAGCATAAGATAATGGTTAAAGTGGTTCAAATCTAAAATGACAGATACTTTCCCGGTCTTAATGGGTTAAACTGCCGGGGTGTATAAATAGAAAGGCAATTGAGCGATGCTGCTAATTTAACAACAACAATGGATCTAAATTAACAACAGCAATTTCTCTCCATTCTTTCCTCACTGGAACAGACATTGTACGCCCTCAGCATAATGTTCTCACCCATGTTTTATTGTATTACTACATGCTAGTCTATTAATTACACTAATGTCTATATATTTTTATGCAGTTCTTTTTACACACTTATTAGGTTTACTTCAATGATCTACTCTATTACTTTGTATTATTTAGTACCGTACTTGAATTATACCTTGTACATACAGTACATGGACAAATAAAATATTTTAATATTGAATCTTATCTTTTCTTCGTTGTTGTTGTTTGCTATTATTAGGTTAGGACAGACATGTAGGTAATTGTCATTTTTATTGTTCTCAGAATACATACATACATACAAAAAAAAGCATTGAGAGAAGCTTGCAGCGCTGAGTGAAAAGTGATTCAACAAGCCTGTCTGTGTATACTAACCTAAATCTACACCACGCGCGTTAGGTAAACGGATGGTGCATTTCACCCGGGGGAAAGACGCAGTTACAGGTCTCCTCTAACCATGCACTGAAGACATAATCTCGACAAAACCCACAGACCCAAACCACCCGGACAATTCCCACTGTTTATATTCCTAAAGCGTGAATTTGTTTTAACAGGCCAGCGACATTACCGTACCAGCCGCTCATCCACTTAGCTTAATTTCCAAACTATCAGCGCCATTGCTGAGGTTGTATCTATTAAGCCATTTTTGTGGATCATTAAGTTTTAACAGGGGCCCCGATAGCTTTATTGTTTAAATTGCACATGACTTTATTTAACGTCAGCATTTCCTCTGGTTCCTGACAAGAAGTCACATTTCATAACTAATTAAATTGATCCCTCCCTCCCCACCATCAGAGGCCACTAAATGGAATTATTTGTATCCAAGTGTCAATATATTAAATCACAGGGGCTAATGAGACGGGTCACCGCTTTCTTTTATCTTCAGTCTCGCATGTGCACATCTTCATCAGCTAACAGTCTCCTTAAATGGAGGATGAACCAGTTGGACTGCGTCTGCCTGGGCGGGAGCCAAGCCCATCTGACTAGGTTGTTAATGCCGTCCCATAATCCTACTAGCAGACCAACACAAGGGAAAAGCAGAACACTCACACCGAGGCATGTGTACACACACACACACACACACACACACACACACACACACACACACACACACACACACACACACACACACACACACACACACACACACACACACACTACACACTATCATTCCGTACTCTATTATCCTCTTATTATCATACAGTTATGTTCTAGCAGTGTTAATTGGGGAACTTACACATTTTCTCTGACAATGTCTATTTTTTGCCTTTTCTGCCAGTGCATTAATAAGAGTCTCACGCTGAGGAAATAATTTTGTGCCATGGAGACAACAAAAGCAACCGAGAATACACAAATTAGCATCATTATCTTAGTGCAATTACCAGAGAGCCTTGTGTTTATTTAAAGTTTATGTTAAATTATTTACCATTATGTGGTAGCTTTGTGTGCCATGCCTCGCTAAATTGGCAACAAAACAAAATCACTGGATTAAATTGCTGCTCATTTGGATGCCAAAGACAAACCCATATTATAGCCTACTTGCAGCACAATATGTTGGTGCACAGTGCACACAAATAATTACTGCATCTGTGTGTAGCAAGGGAACGTTAGATATTGTGTCTGACATATTACGGTGGCTATAAACTACAGGACATAAGGAAGACTGGCATTTACAGTCTAAACAAGAATGGCCACTTGAACCGTGAGTCCATGAATCATTAACAACAAGCTGTTACAATGGGCTCATACCTTTCCTTTTTTTTCTCTCACTTAATAATTATTCTCTGTCCATGAAGACAACACAGCAAGGCTTTTTAGCATACTGTAAATGGGCAGGAACTGTACGCAGTACCAGTAAGATAACAGAAGCAAAGTTTTGTCAAATATTAGACAGTAAGATCCTACTTGATATATTTTTGTACAACTAGAGCAATATTTTATCTGGCACCAAATAGGACGAGACAAGAGAGGTCATTTCAACAGAGCATGCCATTGTGTGTACTAACTCTTGCCATAAAAAAGAAAAATAACATTTTAGATGTGTTGGTGATCGATGATTTACGGTGGCCCCATGCAGGCTACAGAGCAGAATTCTGAGTTTCAATTTAACTCTTCAAAATGGAGTTAAAAATAGAGTGAAGGTGCCCGTTGACAGAATCTGTCATTCTGTATTTTTGTTTGTCTGTCCAATCCCTGGTTCGATTTGCTGGGGGGGATGGGGGTCCATGTCTCTGCTTTTGATATCCCCCTTCTGATCATTCATTTTTATCGCCAGTGGGGAAATGAATTAAATACATGCATATATTTTTGGGTAATGAATACTATCTGATATGTTTGATAATATCGCAATTGTTAACAACATTAACAACCTCAACCCCGGTGTCTTTATTTTGGGCAAATGTTCAAAATGTGTCAATATTAAAAAAAAAATCAAGTAGCACTGAGGAGTGGGATATTTAAATAGTATTTTTTATCTGTGCACTGTGGTCACTTAACATTATTTAACCCATACATGTCCCTCACTGTTAACTCCACACCGTTAAAGCCACATGGGACAAACACCTTTACTTTGAAGTTTGCACTGGCAATAAAATAGTGGCCTTTTCCCTTTTAACCCTTTCTCTGGTTCTCTTTTAAGTGACCCACACCTACAGCATGTGCATGAAGACACAATTGTGCATTCACACACAAAGGAAATTGGCTTAATTCACTTTCAACCTGGATCTGATGGTTTTAACAATTGAATCACCACATTTATTGTTTACAGTCAATAGGAAGCTACGTGTCGTGTGCCAACCAGATCAACCTAAAACCACTATCGCAGCTGGCCTGGCATTGTCTTTCTCTTCATTATTTGATCTGTACATTTTTATTTTTTAAGGTTAGAGCAACAGCCATTCAAAATGTCTGCCTTGGCTAACAGTAAATAATACGTCGACATTGTATCAGCATCCACCTGTTACAAACATTTAAATCTATACCCAACAAAAGGATTCTGATTAAAAGCCTCCTTGTTTCATCTGGGGAGCTCCTTTCTCCGACCGCTGTGTGAAGATAAAGTTCAGCCTGACCTTTCAGCCAATATTTATTCTCTTGATGTGTGTGTGTGTGTGTGTGTGTGTGTGTGTGTGTGTGTGTGTGTGTGTGTGTGTGTGTGTGTGTGTGTGTGTGTGTGTGTGTGTGTGTGTGTGTGTGTGTGTGTGTGTGTGTGTGTGTGTGACCGTGCGCGTGTGTGTGTGCGTGTGTGTACACACACAGTAACTGAGTGTCTGTGAGCACGAAAGGATCTACATACCTGTGTGTGTGTGTGTGTGTGTGTGTGTGTGTGTGTGTGTGTGTGTGTGCGTGTGCGTGTGCATGTGTGTGTGTGTGTGTGTGCGTGCGTGCGCGTGCGTGTGCGTGTGCGTGTGCGTGTCAAACCATGGCTCGTGTCGTGCCAGAGCCATCCTTCAGGAATGTATCAACTGGTACCATCCCCGTGCGAGGGATGCACTTTGGCTCGAAAGCCTCGTGCAAATGCAAGAATTTCCACCCAGCCTTGATCTCTATGAGAGGCTTCTGAGGGCAGGAGGGGCTATAGACAATACAACGTTAATCTAGTTTTATGGAGCTCTGCACCCCATCAGAGAACGGCGAAAATAGCCAGGTCTTGACCGAGTTGTTTTAGCAAACATGTTTGTTTTAGTCTACCTACCCATCTTTTAAAAACTTGTTTTATCGACTGCTTAACACGTGAAACCCTGCTTGTAATTCCCATGTAATTAGAAAATATATATATCTGAAAGGATCAGCCAGCTGGCCTACAGGAAGGAAGACTACAGGTGATCCGTAATGTTGTAATGCTGAAAAGATGTAGGGGAAAGTGGCTGTGATAGTCTAGGAGAGTCCTGAGGACACCATTGCTGATTGATGAACAAAATGAGAGACATACATCAGTGCTACTATATAAAAACAAAGTGCCCTATACTGAAAGATGAATTACTTATTACCTATCAAACCCATTCTATGTTAATTGTTTTATTTTTGCTGTCACAGGCCTATCATACTGCAACTCCCATATAGGGTTAAGAATTCCTCAGCTGAATTGAGAGTTAATCTCCTAGGATTGAATTAATGCTGGTATGATTTCCCCCCAAAACGTAACTGACTGAAGCAACACAAGCAGAGGAAATGCCTCGTATAGCCTTGAGCTTTAACTTTTGATAAGCCCCGAATGCTGTAATCAAAACATCTGTTATCTTAAAACAAGTGACATTGTAATCCCGAAGGACAAAGACTCAATCTCTCTCTCTCTCTCTCTCTCTCTCTCTCTCTCTCTCTCTCTCTCTCTCTCTCTCTCTCTCTCTGATGAGAAAGGATGAAAAGAGAGAAGGGTGACTGAAAAGGGAGACTTAATTAAAAAACTGTTTGTTGCCTTGTTACAAACCTCTCTAACTAAACCTCTACGACTACACACTTCCTTGCTATTCCCAACAGCCATTATGCTAAAAGCAAAACAAGAACGAAAGAAAACGAAGAAAAAAAAACACCTTAAAAGTACACATATAGCGTGCCAACAAGACTCTCCAGTTACAGTCCCCGTGGTTTTATTGTTTGGACTCTGACAGTCCTGTTAACAGTGGCCACTGATGTGATCAGTTACATCATCAATATGGGACGTCTATAAGGGGTGGCTCGTACCCCGGAGCCAAACCAGAAGGTCTTTGAAGGCCAGTAGGAACCCCAGTAAAGCCAGCTGTTCTGCACACTAACAGCAGGGTAACTCAATCCCCCAACGCTGCTTTACCACTTTGCTAAAAGTCTGTGACATACAAAGCTGGAAGCTTGTTTACAGTACTAATTAAGTCAAAGCTGTTATATATTAAAGGGGCCGGGCTTTTTTTTCTTCTTTTTCTTCTTCTTCTTTACAGACGACAGTAGTAAAAACAGTGAGTGCCAAAAAAAAAAGATACTTTATTGACTTGCCCCTGCCTCTCTTCCTATCACTTTGCCTCTTCAAACTTGAAGTGATTGCTAACACCTCATTGGCTGTTTGAAGGAACTAGGTCAGGAAGAGAGATTTTTTTTTCCTGAAATAAGGACTAGACAATACTTGGAATAGACAATGTAGAACATGATCAAAATGAAGTGTGCACTGTAAAATCCTTAGTGTTAATTCATCGATTTGTAACTCAGAGGGGGTACAATTTGAATCCCCTTTGTGTCAAATTAACATTCAGGATTTTACAGTGTAACAATCATCGGAGTAATCCATGGTATGTGTCCTACATCCTGTGTGCTGAGTGATGTCAGAGTGATGTCAGAGGCTAACGGGCAGCGGGGCAGATGGTCATAACACGAGGCTCTTTTGTTTAATTTAATGGATGTGGTGTTGTTGTTTTTTATCTGGACAGATCAGACGGACACAGTCTGGTCAAGGGAGAGTTCAGCTGATTTTTACTTCTATCTCTGTTCAAGTGTTTGAAATGGATCCGTGCATAATTTAGAAGCACATTCCCATGCGAACTCTACCCACTGAGTCCCCTCCCTCTCAAAACTACACATCAAGGGGCATTTCCAGGTATCATTTGGTTTCAACTGTGAGATGAGGGTATGGACCCTTAAAGAGAGCTGCATTAAGAGTTGCGCGCGCTCAATGAGCACAAGTAAAGAGCCCTCCACAAGATATGAATGATACTAGGCCCTCACTAGTACTACATAAGGTACTTCATCTCAGAATGTATTCTAGAGAGTGTCGTGCTCTTTAGCGGAGTGTGATGTGGAGTAATTTCTGTGACAGACTGGCCACTGTTAAAGAAAAAGGTCCGGCTCGGCGGCCTCTCGAGCACATGTCGACAGCGAGGTCTTTCTTTTAGCGAGAGCCCTTGAAAGGAGCATTTCTCTTTTTTTATGTTCCAGCAGTAAATCCTATAGTGTTATGCTTAATGCTGGCTAAATCCAAGGGGTTTGCCTCAGCTCGGCACATCACAGTGCCAGTGCATTGAGCTTCCGGTGGGCTATGATGTAAAGGAACAACAGAGAACCCAGCAATAAATTAATTGTTAAAGAAACCAGATAAAAAGTGTCTCTCAACAATGAAAGTGATGTGAGCATCTACACTGATAAAAAAAATAACGTTCTGTAAACATGAATGTGATTGACATGTTGAACGTTACATGCTGAACGTGAATCTCTGTATATTTGGATGGATTTTGATTGGCTGTCAGTGTTTCTGTTGTTCATCAAATCACACCAATAACGTTTTTGGTGTAGACACTGACATTACTTAAAGCTATCAGTGTGATAGCAGTGATGGCCTGGACAACGTTTGGGATATCTCAAGACGGCCAAAAGCAGTGTTCCAGGAGAGTTGTCAGCGATGTTACTTTGAACGCTACACATTATTTCGACTTTTTGAACCTATACAACATTTTGAACTCCCTACTCCTCCCCACCACCCACAGAGTTGAGTTGATTCTAGGAGCTGTATGGTGGTGAATTGAGAGGAGGAGATGGGGGAGTTGGATGTAAGTAGGACAAGTAACGCGTGGGAGAGAAAGAAAAGAAGGATGTGCTTGACATCAGGAACACACTGTGGGATATAACCTTGGCTTCCCTAAGACAGTGAGACCCACAGCCTTGACCACAAGTGATGACCAGCCCTGGCACCCGCGCTGCAACCTTGCAATGTCCAACACACTGCCTGGGTGGTCCTTCACCTCACCACTTTGTACTGCACCACACAACACAAACACACACGCACACACACACGCGCGCACGCACACACACACACACACACGTGTATGCAAACACATTCATACACACACACACACGCACACAGACACACAAACACACAACATATACAATATACAGTATACTAACAGCATTTTTTCATGTAAAGCTGGCTATTTGTGTGTCTCATGTGAATCCTTCAATTCCTCCTTAAACCTTTATTATTTTATATTCTACAATACATACTTTAGACTGAGAACCCCGCTTTTTTAAGAGAATGTTTAGTCCATATCAAAGAACCAAGCTTCAGAAACTGAAGTGAGAATCAATGAAAACTGGACTGGCCTCCATATTATTTGACACAAAAAGGTAATAAGGAAAAAATATTCTGACTAGAAAACAAATATTACAATACACACACATACTGTACACCAAGTATTGTCTAGTGTTACTTTAACACTGTGTACAAAAGATAACCAAATGGACCTGCAATAATGGCACTAAGTTTTGGCTGGCCCCTGTTCCATACAGTATGAGAGTGTGCCACGTGTGTCATGTGGGACAGGCTGGTTTCAGAGGCATTTACCAGCCTCTTTCATGTCCCCCACCTCCAGGCTCCTCTCCATCAACAGGACTCATTAGCTGTTGTTACTTTCCCCCTTTTTTCCATCTTTGTTCATTAAGATGTGCTAATTATTCTCCTCCATATTTTAAAGCCCTCCCAATTACCAGCAGCCAATTAACATTTGATGTAAATGACGAGTGTAAGAGAGAGTGACAAAAAAAGAAAGTTAAAAAAAAAATACCACACAGAATCACACAGCAAGAAAGGAATCTGGGAGAGATGAGAAGAAAGGCCTTTCTCCCCTAAGATTACATTGATATTGTTCATGCTGGTGATATATAGTAAATATGCGTTTGGGTAAGGATGGCATAGACTACCTGCATGGCGCACAATGACACCGTGAGTGTCAGTGAATTCTGGGCCCCATCAAAAGACAACATACTCGGCTCCTGACAGCACTGATGATGACATTAGTACTGTGGGCTCCCATGTAGCCTGGGGCCCTGTGAGTCATTATCACTTTTCACTGCGTTCTGACGACCCCGGTGAGCGGTGAGAGAGAGTGTGAGTTGTTGAATTTCAGAGGAACAACAGCGAAAACAATTCACCGACCTGAATCTGTTGCTGGAGAAGGTTGATTTTGTGCTGCTGTTGCAGAAGCTGTTGCTGTTGTCTTGCGATCTGCCGGAGAATCAGAGACAAACACAAAAAGTTTTAACCTACAGTATTCACACTGCACAGAACGGTGTAAGCATTTCCCACACAGTGCAATTCTCAAGGGCCGTCCTCACCGAGCACTATAACTATAACTATAAATATATTGTTCTAAAAATCGTTTTAACTCAAGTGGATGGCAGTCCACATCACAGCTATAATGATGACAGTGGTGAATGATATAGATAGTTATAGTGCTTGGTGTGGACAGCCCTAGTGTTAAATGAACACTGAGGATTTATTGAGTAATTGAGCATATTCACAAAGCAGCCATTTTGCTCTGACATCATACTCGGCGGAATCCGAGAATGATGTGAAAGCAAAATGGCCACCGTGTGAATATGGTCAATTATGTACATACAATAAGTGAATAAACCAATGCCGTTTTGTGATATTAGAGTATGCATGGCAAAGTAATGCACTGTAATGTCCACATTACAGTACATTAGTCAGTTATAGTCAGTTATAATGTACAGACATGCCTCAACATGCCTCAGTCAAGCGCCTAAGTCAGGAGACAGCTGTTAGCAATGGAAATGTAATGTACACAGAAGCAGGACATTATTAACAAAGAACTGAATTTGTATATTTCTTGTTTGTTTGTACATGTACTGCATATTCCGAACTTGTACTACATACTGTACTGGACTATACAGGACCTTCTTCAATGACGTGACCAAAACATAAAAACAATTTTTCCAAATGTGTGACTGTCTGGTGCAGGGAGTCTGTCTGACCCCCCACCTCCCCCCACTCCCCACCCCGGTGACAAGCAGCCGTCCAACAATCTAGCCCCCGTCCTAGCAGTTCATCTAACTACACGCTCGCTTCATTGAGCATGACAACCTAGATTTAAGTGTCATTTAATTTTCATTTTCAAATATAATTACAAAGTGTTCACTGTAAGATATCGGTCGTCTGCAAATGTGTCAGGATTAATTTGTGCTGGCTTCCTCACGAGTGTCAACAGTTAATTACTGTGTTGTATCGTGATGGCTTGATGACATTCTAGCTCTCTGCAGGCTCTACCCTCTCTTTCACTCTCACACACTCTTTCTCTGCATCTCTCAAATCCCTGTCTCTCTCACCAATTTTATTCTCCATTTCTGAGTAGGATTTGGAACACCCCACCTTTCAAATATGAACAAACATCGGAAAATATATTTTATCACTGTTCCTTTATCTTGCATATCTACAGAGCCAATAAAGTGGAGAGCACCTTCACAATCAT
>NC_137603.1:27318001-27338001 GCF_963280865.1 Gymnoscopelus braueri
TACATAAACTCCAGCAGTCTGCCCAGGTCTAATGTGTTGTGACATCCTCCTGTTGAAAGAGCGATGCTCAGTAGGACAATCGCAGACTGACACAGGAGCCTGTCTGGCCCAGGGGGAGCGAGCGGGCAAGCTGGGGTTGGCACCGTCTTGTGTTCCAACCGGCCCACCATGTCAACGGGGCGGAGATGCCAGACTGACACACACAGGAGGGGGAGACAGCGGAAACTGCTGTTGTTCAGTTGCAGTTCATTCAGAATTCACCTTTTGAGATTCTTTGCCTCTTTTAAACGTCACAAAGTAGGGCAGAAAACATCAACCAAAACGAGTGACTAAATAAATGATAAGAGGAAAACAAGCAGAGCCATGGTTGCTTGGGGAGGGATGAGGGTATTTGAGCCTTGGGGTCTGTGGATAAAAGGCACTTTGTAGGGGTGCGATTTGTTCTGTCCAATACCCATGTCTCCCTCACTCCCTCCCCTCCGCTCTAATCAAGCAGTCTCTAATTTAGGTTCCAAGTCCAGTACCGGGGAAAAGAAGGAGGCTTGTTACTTTGAAGAGTCCCGAGTGAATAAAGCAGATAAAAGATTCAGGCACAAAGAAAAAAAAAAGCGAGGGAGGGCGAGGGCGAAAAGGGGGAAATCACAAGGCACCCTATTCTCTTCTGTTCCTTTGGTTCAGACAGCTGAGCCACTATGACCACATCTCAATGACTTTTTTAGCACTGGAACACTGGAATTTCTTTGTCTCTCCATCAGTCAGCTATTGTGGATACTTCCATATGCTCCGAGCCCATCCTAAGTAAATTAAGACTTGTCTAAATGCTGCGATTGTGCCGGGCTGTGTCCGGATGCACACTGCACATTGCTAGAATGCCTTGCATACTGAAGTGTTTTCTCTTTCTCTCTCTCTCTATCTCTCTCTCTCCCTCTAAGTATGTTTGTGTCTACGTGCATGTGTGTGTGTGTGTGTGTGTGTGTGTGTGTGTGTAGATCGACATTATAAAAGGTGCATGCCCCAGACTGAGCTCAGTGCAGCATAGAATTCATAACACTATGAATTCTGCGATCATATGATCCCCATGCTTTCCTCTAGAAAACACTAATATTCATTCAGTCATTGTTCTGATGTTCCTTTTTTATAGAATTTGTTTTAAAAACACAATGCAATGCAATTCATTTTTCCTATAGAAGATTATTTAGGTCCCATGGCCTAAATAATCTGCTAAGTGGCTACTGTGAGCAAATACATTTCAAGAGAACATTTAAAAAAATATATATATATTATTATGAATTATTAATTGATTAATTACTTAATTAAATTAAGTAAACAGGTTGTTTTATTGGATCACTTATGTTAAAGTGGTCTACAGACGTGTTCAGCAGAGCTATCAAGCCACATGTGTGTCTAGTAATATGGCATTAAAGTGTCTCTGTGCCCTAGAACACAGACAATATGAGCAACAGCTGTTTTACCTGGCTTGCTGCCCCTGCCATGATATAAAAGCTGTTAATCTTGCCAATAAAACACCATTAACAAGCATGAGCAAGGACTCACTAACACATGTCATCCAGTGGCAGCTCTGACTATCAATCCTTAAGTCTCTCCAGTGCAATCTTAACATAGGAAACTTCAAATTTACTGGACCGCCTGTCCAAAAATATCTGATCCTGTCAAGATTATAAAACCACTTATAGTTACGTGCTTGAGACTCTTGAAAGCAATAAAGTATATGATTATGTGTGTGTGTGTGTGTGTGTGTGTGTGTGTGTGTGTGTGTGTGTGTGTGTGTGTGTGTGTGTGTGTGTGTGTGTGTGTGTGTGTGTGTGTGTGTGTGTGTGTGTGTGTGTGTGTGTGTGTGTGTGTGTTACTGATATAGTAAATTAACCACTTGTAACCTAGCATCCCTAGTCTGGGGCTAACATTTTGGTGAAATTGGCCAATCTACAAGCTCACAACACATCGCGTTGAGGCGCGTTGTGAGCTTGAAGATCGGCTATTTTCCATCAAAAATATTTAGTGTAGAGCGAAAACAGGATGACCCTTGGTTATCCAGTCATCTAGTATAAGATTTAAGTTGTTAAAAAATTATTCATAACTTTTTGTTGAAATTAATATATCATACAATGATGTAAATGATGCAATGTACGCTGCCAGCACTCCAGGAAAGGTGTGACCTGACAACCTGGTAACATTTCTCTATATCAGATTATGGAGAGCATCTCCAACCCACAGTAAATGTGCCAGTTATACTGCGCTACCATAGTCCACCATACAGGCAGTACTGTAGCTTTAAATGGTTTTGCCAAATATATGTTTTTCAAAAGAATATTGTGATTGACACATAGAGAGGTTATTAATAAAGAGCACACTTCATCTATCATGGGTGTGCCGATCATGCTAAACACTGATGTGGGCTAATAATCTGATGATAGAGGAAGCATCACTCTCCACGATAATTATGCTAATGATCCAGCACTTCACTGTCGAGCCATGACATTGGACAAGGTACTTCATCAAAGCCAAGATGGAGGCTTGACCTGATCATATAACACCACAGGGAATGCCCATAACACAGTAATAAAAAAAAAGAAGAAACATCACAAACTTAAAGGAGCATACTGGCAGTCTGGCATCTTTATCCATTGACTACAACTCGTGGTATACTTGACATTACTGCTAATTACTCCAGATCATTACAGTACAGTATGAAAATGAACTTGCAGAGACTTTAAACTTGCTTAAAACAGGTAATCCAACAGCCATCGTGGACTCAACCCTAACCTTTAAAAGTCACATCAAGATGGTCTCCAACACTAACTTTAACTTGCAAAATTTCAAACAAATGGAGCTGCCAGGACATACTTGCACTGTATGATCTTCTCTCACATCGAGTACTGTTTCACAAATTGGTCATTCAGGTATCATCACTGCAGCATCCAAACAAATATACTTTTTTTTACTTTTGATAACTGGAAGCTCTTTAAACAAGCATGTGCCGTGTATAAAACTTTACATGGTTTATGCCCGCCTCCTATGGAGGAATTTATAAAACGGAAGCCCAACACGGGCATCAGTACAAGGGCCGTCACCAGAGGGGATTGTAAGGCGCAGTCTAGACGCACAGCCTTTGCGCAAAATTCCTTTTCAGTTCAAGAAGCGCAATTTGGAACACTCTACCCACTAACATAAGAGAGTGTCCATCCTTTACATCTTTTAAGGACCAACTAAAAGGATGGATCATGGTCTCTGGTATTTTTGGTCAAAAGTAGGCCTTTTTTACTGTAGCTTTTTTTTGGTACCCTTTAATTAATGTTTATATGAGCTCTTTTTGTAATGTTGCTTGTTTTCTGTATGGGGACTACGGATGGAAATTAGCATTCTTGCTAAATCCGGCGTATTTACATTGCATTGTATGTGTGGTGTTCATTAATATGTGCTGTCCCTCCCAAATAAACGTATAATAAATCAAATAAACACCCCAAATTTCAATGCCCAGTTATTTTTGTCAAAGTCCCTGGAAAAAATATGAATTTATGGATGAAATTCAAACATCCATGACTTATTGGTCGCGCAATGATGTTTAGCCAACAATTACACAATTATTCAGGTACATTCTGAAAGGTTTTAATAACTTTTGAGAAATGAACATTGAATAGGCTACTAGACAAAGACATGGGTGTGTGGCTCTTTAAGTTTCTGTACTGTACTGTGGCATATTAATATATTTTATTGTGTAACTACTGTATATAACACACTAAGTCAAAGCACACATTTCCACATTACGGTGGAATGTCTCATGATCCGTATAACAAAGTGTTTGCCATTTGAGTGAAATTAAATGTGCAAGAAAGACCATACTGTACTGTAGCAGAACATTTAGTCACGTCAAGTTCAAGTTACAGTATGCCGTTCGTTATTAGAACACCTTATACTAGATGATTTTGTTCTGTTTTTTGTTTTGGTTATTTTGTGTTCTGCTTTTTGCCAGGGTGGACATTTAAAGAAATCCAGGCCTTTATGTCAGTGACAGTTTGATGTATATCTTGTTTTAGTCTTTCATATTAAAGTAGCTGAGCAGTGTCATTAGTCCCGACCGGAGGTCATCAATATTTTTATTTTACCTGGCTGGAGCAGAACACCAACTGACATCACATCCAGCTTAAGATGGAGAAATGAGGCTACAGAACAGTAGACAAAACAGGACAGAAGGGCAGCAGGGCTCTGGCGAAACAGGAGAACTGTGGTTCTGTAGCCTAGGAGGGTATATAAGGGGAAATCCACCATGACATGTACTAACCCCGGCGAGCCTGAGAAGCCAGCTCTTCAGCACTGTAACACAGCTGTGAAGATACTATTTGCTTTGCCTCAAGAAAGCTGATGAATATTCTGGCTCTTCAGTACGAGAAAAAGGGTGGGATTTTGCCCATTGTGAAAATAAGGCTTGGTACATTGCTCTCTTGCAATATGGTTAAGAGAATTGCATTTGTATGCAAAAAATATCTTAGATTACTGTAATTCATTCATTTGCATCAGAATCTGCATCATAATCAAAAATGAAAACAAAATATGGAACTCACACATAAGCAGCGTACACGCACGCATGCACGCAGGCACGCGCACGCACACGCACACGCACACACACACACACACACACACACACACACACACACACACACACACACAAGGTGTTTGCTCTCTTCCTTTCTACAGCCATAGCCACAAGCGAAATTCCTCAATTCATTAGAGGAGAAAAATACACAGTCCAACTCCCTCATACATTCATCTGGCAAATGTGGCCTGAAAAATAATGATTTACTGTGGCTCATATTTCACCTGAGTGCACAGGGCAAACAGTTGACTGAAGTGTTTGGGAGAAAACGCAAACTGAGGCACTTTTCACTGGAGAAACTAGACAGATACAGTATTTGTGTTGTTTGTTTGCGTGTTTGTGTGTGTGTGTGTGTGTGTGTGTGTGTGTGTGTGCGCGCGCATGTGTGTGTGTGTGTGTGTGTGTGTGTGTGACGTGTGTGGGGGTGTGCGCGTGTGTGTGCGTGCATGTGTGTGTGTGCGCATGCTCTTGTGTTCATGTTTATGTACATGCCTGTTTTATTCATACATGAATGAATGCTATTGAGTAAATGTACACATGGGCTTAGGGGGTCACTCCTCCTAATCAAACAATGTCTGAAACGCTCTTTCAAACTTCCAAATTCCAAAAGAAACGGCAATATTATTGCCAAAACAATTCTGTAATCATATTATTGGTTACACTGTATTGCATTGTTATTTATGGGTATGAATTTGCATATTGCTGCAAGTATTTCATTTCATTTTGACTATAGGTACTGGGTAGAATTTCAAAGTCTTGAAGGTAGCTGTATTGTATTGTATGTATTTGCAGTATGAGTATAAGGTTAGGTTTTTAATATGAAACAAAAACATTTCCAGGATGACACAAATCCCCTCACACTGGAAATATACTTTCTTGCCCGCTAGCATTTACAGATATCGTGGCGTATATATCTCCAGTGGCATAAAGTCTGTGCTTTATTGAAGCCATTAAGAATAAAAGTAGAATGTTAAATTGAATAATCATGTTGTGAAGTAAGCCCAGATGGCTGAACAATATGGGCTCTGTGTTCACACAGTAGTCTCCTGTCTGTCTGTCTGTCTGTCTGTCTGTCTGTCTGTCTGTCTGTCTGTCTGTCTGTCTGTCTGTCTGTCTGTCTGTCTGTCTGTCTGTCTGTCTGTCTGTCTGTCTGTCTGTCTGTCTGTCTGTCTGTCTGTCTGTCTGTCTGTCTGTCTGTCTGTCTGTCTGGGTGTGCGCACGCATGTGCACGTGCACGTGTGCATAAGTGTGTGTGTTTGGGGGGGGGGGGGTTAAGCCGGCCAGACCAGGTAAGGCCAGCATCAAATCAGTCTCAGCTGCCGGCCTGCCCTGCCCCACGCTCTCCTCCTAAAGAGCTTCCACTTATCTGCCTGCCACAGGGCTGTCTGTGTGCGCACCCCACCACCGTCACAAGGACAGCGTTCTCAAATTGATTATGAGAGTGCGAGAGCCCTGATTTTTGTGTTTATAGAATTCCAAGCTACCATTTTGAGGCGAACGTACAATGGTAAGCTTATTTTTTTTCATTTTTTTTCACAAATTTCAAGAGAATGAATACAGTTTGTGTTCCAATTTAGTAACCACATATTTTCCTTCAGTTTGGGTAAATGCTTGAGCCCCCCCCCCCCTCTTCTGGCCCTCTACAGGGAAACTTAAACAGGTCTGTTGAGTATGAAGCTCAAATACCCAAGCAGCATCACACAGAGCAAGCTTATTTTCCCTATGACACTATATTATTGCTAGCTGTGTGAGGTACTACAAATACTAACACTGAATATCAGCATTCCTTGCACAATGAAATCCTCAGTGTTACTTTTACTATGAGCTCTCAGAGTTACACATAGAAAAATTCACACTGTGGATTTTGCTGTGTAGCATTCTAACATCTATGTACTGTTTGATGAGGTAAATGTCTCTCCAGATGTAACCTCTTTATCTTTTTTTTTTCTTTCAGACAAATCTCTTTGAGGGCGATAATTAAAAATGTCTGAGCAGCTACACTGAAGGAATCTCTCTCTCTCTCTCTCTCTCTCTCTCTCTCTCTCTCTCTCTCTCTCTCTCTCTCTCAGTGTCTCTCTCTCTATTCCCCACTTCTCGCACTCTTTTTCTCTCTCTCTTCCTTGTGCGCTTCTTTCCACATTAACTCCTATTATCTGCTACTTTCTGCGGTTTGGAGGCCTTCCAGCGAGCCTCCCTCGCTTGCGCTGTGGTTTTGTTCAGGAGATTTTCATCTCGCTCCTCACCGTTCCGTCTGATTGACAGCTAAGCTCAGGTATGAAAACAAACAGTTACCTTTGGAATTGGCTGGTGAAAAGAAATCCGCCACTAATTCTCTTTCATGAGCCTTCCTTTTCCATAGCCGTGCCTGTGCTAAGCCCCTAACAGCATGCAGGGCCAGAAGTGATAAAGGTTTAGATTCATTAAAACCTAACTATTCCTATTCTGTGTGCCTCCCCTTCAGTGTCCCCCATATACACTGGATTATGGATCTCTTTTCACCTGACACCAGTAACTTAAAACAAAATGCCGTGACCTCGGATTCACCACATTTCACAACAGAAACCCACACAATACGTTATAATTATGGATGTGTCACCTGAAAATTTAAACGGTTGGATGGGTTTGTAAAACCTTTAAGAGGAAAATCCCTGATGTTGTTGATACCATTGTTTTGTTTACTGTACTTGCGTGTTCTCCACAAGAGGATAAAGTATCCTGGGCATGTTTGAACACAAGTGTAGCGAAAGAATGTCTTTCTTTTCCTGAATGGAGCCCTCAGTCAAATTCAGTTACAGCTATTGTTCTCTCTGGGAGAGAAACGTTGATATTTCCTAAACTGGTATGTACCGGCTAGATTCCACCTCTTTAAAACAGTAAAAATTTTCTTCAAAGCTGTCTAAATGTGAAAATGCAATAAAAGTGGTGGATAAGAAACAAGTTTAAAGACATTTCAGATGGAATGCCACTGATCAAAGACACATATACTGTGTGTTATTCACAGTCACTTTAAAGCAAGAAGAAAAATAGTTCACATTTTTACTTATCTGTCAAGGTAATCAAAAGTTTGTTTCTTTTTTCTTTTCTTTTTTGCTCGAACAATGTCACAAGGTACTGTAACCTACTAGGTTCACAATATAATTGCTTGTGTATTGAATGAATGGTGATGAGACAACATGCAAGGCCAGTCTGCCAGTGGGGTAAGCTTTTATCTGAACATCAGCCTTCATGCCCATTTTCTTGCATTCATTTAAATCTACATGCACGCTTGCCCTTTGTATTGATTTTAACCTAATAATTAATGGAACCTCTGATTCATCATAACACTTTAGATCTTAATCATAAGGTGTTTTCTGCAAGGTACCTTTGTTTGTGTTTTAATTAGGTGGACCTTGCACGTCTGCAACCCTGGGCTTCTTTTTTAATTGGCCGTATTTACATCAGGCAGACTTCAAACACAGAGAGAGACATTTGTAAGGGGGAGCACAAAGCAGCCCTTTGAAATGTCTACAGTCATATGAAATGGCATGCTAATTAAAATCTACGGCTGCCAGTATGATAGGAAAAGCATTTATATTGGTGACTGCGGAGTATAGACTGTTTCCAATCCACACACATCAACAGACAGAGGCCGTTGTGAGTATTATCAAGACTCCCTACCTGTTTACACACCAGCATGTAACCTTACCATTCCATTCATCTAACAAGAAAGAAATGCCCTGTAATTTAATATATCTGCTTTCAAAAGGCTAAATCATTTTACAAATTTTATCCACTGCACTTTGATCTACAGTGGCATATACCAGGGCAGGTACAATGAATCTAGTTCACCAAGCCATGATTTATCCTTAAGTTCATTAAGGTTATTGCCAATGAATGACTTATTAGAACATTCTTGTATTTGTCACCCTCCTTGCACGTGATGGAAAATGTAATCAAATAATTAAAATCAAAGACTGCAATAATAATAATATTAATTATTATTATTATTATCATCAATGTTTGTCAACCATGTGTGTTAAAAAAGAGGATATATAATCACATTAAAGCATCACTATGTAACTTTCCTCTTCTACCCCGGATTTGAACCCGGTTTCCTGCGCAAGTGCTGAAATGTGTATGATTGAGCTAATTGAACCGGCCTGCTTGATCGGGGGATAAATTGCATCTTGACCATAAGGTCAAAATTTGTGTCAGATCCTGTGTCTACAGTAGGACCTTTGACACGATCTAAATGTCTCAATAGAAGAGCAGGGAGACTGTATACAACCACCCCAATTGTATAAGTTATATTGTATTAACATACTCTACCATACAGATTGGACAAAAAAAGTTCACATAGTGAGGCTTTAATCAATTAATCAACTGTCAACAGCACAATGTAGTCTACATTAGAATATTTGTTTGTGTGCGATGTGTACAAACGGAGCAGCCGCATTATTATAAACAAGCAGCTATCAAAACAAAATATAATATATATATAAATATATATAGTGTCAACACAATCAAATTAATCAATCCGTCTGTCTGCGGACTGGGACAAAGAGAACTATTAGATTCAAAAGGGGTTCTGACAGCCAAAAAGAAAGAAAGAAAAAAGATACAAAAAAGGAGAGACAGGAAGTGGAGTGTTGTAAGGAGAGTGTAGGAGCCAGTGGCAGGCTGGTGCTATCAGCCAGCTGGTATTGTGCCGTCCTGAGCTGTATAAACACCCAGGCTCTCAGTAACAGTCAGTGCTAAGGACTGAAGCAGCAGCCCGGCCCAGCCCAGGCCCACCTTCACTCTGTCATAAACAGAGATTTGGGAGGCGGTGTGCTGAGCTGTGCCGTGCTGTGCTGCTCTCGATACGCTATGCAGGGCGTTCACCGTCAGGGTCAACACATTCCTCTCAGCGATGGGCTCATTCAGTAGAAGACTGTGTGCCTCTCATCTCCTCTCCTCAGCCTCTCCTCTCTCCTCATCTCAGCCATGCTCTGTTTATATCAAGCGCACTTTGGCTTTCGAGCTGTGTTCAACAATCACTGGATCGGCATGAACACGCGACGCGAGTCGCAGCTGCGATGTTACTAGTCTCGGACTGACTGAGGGGACAGAGCGTCATCTTAAACGGCAAAGCCACCAAAAAACACCAAAATGAAAAAATAAGAACTCAGACTGTGGGTAAAGGGGGTTGGAATTTTGGGTTATGGAAAGACATGGGCATTCTTTCAAAAGATAAGGGGGGAGAGAAATGAACAGCGGAGGGCAGCCAAAGGCTTTTGTTTTATTTCACAGAACATACCAGGCAGTTAAATATAGATTATGAATGTCTGATAGGAAAGAGGGCGGTGTTAATTTGAGGGTACGATCTGGGTAAAAGCATTGTGGTTCAATGCAAACCTACCTTTGACCTCTCCCAGAAGTTCACTGGTGTTGAGCCTCTCCATCTTCTCTTTCCAGTCTTTGGAAAGGAGTTTCTCCACACACGACTCTGAAAGACATGGAAGGCATTTGTTTTTCATTATTAAGCTCCTTATTAGTGGATAAACGCATTAATGTTCCAGTGTGCTTTAAAGGTAATGGCTCAGCCTGACAAATGTGAGATGGAGTTGAGGGTGGAGTGTGTGTGTGCGTGTATATGTGTGCGTGCGTGTGCGTGCGTGCGTAAGCGGGTGCAGACAGACAGTGTAGGGCTAGCATAAGGGCAAAGACAGACATTTAGAGGTAGGTATAAGGCATAAGACGGGGCACATCCGAGCGTCTGCATGATGAGAACAATTAACATTTTGTCCAGCGGACAATGAATCACGGTGGAATGGCTGTTATCTGCCGCGCTGTCACCGAGGTGGCTGATAAAGAACACGTCAGGCCGGTTGACCCTGCAGGCCTCCACCGTCCTGGCACCGCTGAGGGTCAGCCCGTTCCCATCAAGCACTACCAGTACCGGCGGCAGCCCTCAAACCCCTTCACCTTGAGCCACCGTCGCCTCAGCGGCCTGCCCCCAAATCTGAACCAGACCGAGGCACCCACCGTACAAGAGAGGAGCGTGAACGGATCCATCATGCATTCAGTCAGTGTTGATTTTGACAGCAATTTTTTTTTTTTTGTCATAGTCTTTTGAATAGAATTCCGTTTAGTTTTAATCATATTTTAGTCATCTGAAATGTTTAAGTTTTTGTCTAGTTTTAGGCGACTAAATATCATAAGATTTTAGTCGACTAAATCTACAGTTGATTTAGTTTTGGAAATGTATTTTGGCAGTGCCTTGATGGTGTCTTAATGGCTGATTTTACAATTGGTTGCGTGCTGAAAATAGCCGATCTACAAGCTCACAACGCGTCGCAGCGCGACGTGTTGTGAGCTTGTAGATCTGCTATTTTCAGGGCGCAACAACCGAGCGCAACTAAACATAAAATGACTTGTCTTTTCGTTCTACTGTATCTCTTCTCCACTAGTCACTCCCTAACATTTTAATCTAGTTTTTATTTGTTGACGAAATTGTCAATATGTTTAGTCTTAGTTTTAGTCACTTAGTTTTTATTTCGTTTTTATTTAGTTTTCGTCAGTGAAAAAAGGTAGTCGACGAACATTTTGTGTCATAGTTTTTAGTCGACGAAATCAACACTGATTCAGATGAGACTTCAACATTGCAGAGTCTGCTGAAAAATGTGACAAGGCTGTGGAGCCCAACTCACACAGCTGGCTGTGACTGTGATTAATAGTGAAGTGTGTGTCTGTTAGAAGCTGTTTAGAAACAATTATCGCACTGTCTACTGTTTTAACGTCTCGCAAACTACGGAATCGGCACCAGTCCATGAAGATATTATCCACAGGTTTTTTCGATAATTTGCCTGAAGATGATATCATTTGTAAAACTGTGTGTTTGTCTCCTCTGGGAACGAGAGAAAAGGCTAAAATCCAAAGCAGACACGCTTGCTATTACCAGAAAAACCCTGGGGCTCCATAAGGAATGGATCTAACTACTATGTCTGTCTCACAATGGCTCGGTTGTGGACACAACTCATTTAACAAAAGGGCACGATTCATAAGCATATTTGTGTTCTGGGTGATTTCATGGTGCTTTTCTTTCCCAGGTTGCTGTAGTCGTCATGTGTTCTTGTGGCAATAGCAAGCATGCAGCCTAAAAAGATTGTATCTCCTGCAGAATGTATGTGAGAGAGAGAGAGAGAGAGAGAGAGAGAGAGAGAGAGAGAGAGAGAGAGAGAGACTGGGCTGTCACAGGCAATACTGTGCATGGTTTGTGTTCTGCCGCTACTATTCCCGACATCAAACGCAGAGGAGATTTACACAGTTTAAAATGTACACAGCCATCGGCTCCTTTTATCCTTCAGCAACATCTCCTGCCCTCCACTTCCACAAACCAAACAGCACAGCTCCCTCTGACAAACATGTCCACTTCACAGGAACTGGGAGTAATAGGGGGTCAGTGATTCTTGTGGCCCTGTTTTAAGGATGGCTTTCAGAGAGATCATGCAGAGTGGCCCTTTTTGTTTGACTGTCCACTTCCTGCGATGGTGGGTGTGGGACGACGGGACATCTCCAGCTCAGGGTCATTATAACATTACTTCTGCCTTCATTGACTGCTCCAATTCCCGACTCACAGTTTGTCCCCTTGACCCCGAGGAAAGGAAAGGTAAAAGGCAATGTGTGCACATGTTGATCCTCATCGACAAAACCCCTGCAGATAATAGCTAGACACCCACCAAAATAACCATGATACACTCAGACGGCTTAGGGTCAATGTGGAGGGGAATTAATGCACATACACACTGTTAATATGCACACATATGCTGTTTCTCCATTTCCCCTCTGTTTCTGACACACACACACACACACACACACACACACACACACACACACACACACACACACACACACACACACACACACACACACACACACACACACACACACACACTTTCATCACAGATGCTGCTCCAGCACTTGATCATTAAGGAATGCACCAACTGTTGGAGATAATGTGGTGCCAGCTTCCATTCTACTCCACTCCTCCCCCCTGCCTCCCACCCTCCATCCCTCCCAGGAGTGTTTCGGCTGCCTCGCCTCTCCATCCCCTCCACTGTGGCCAGACACGACCTGCCAAGTCCTCCAACAGGAGAGGCTACAGCTGGAATGTACTGCTGCCCTCCCAGCCTTCCACCTGGGAAAGGTGAATAATGACCCGGATTAGTCTATAAAATAACTCTCAAAACACCTTTCAGTGTTCTTCTAACTGCACGGACAAAACAGGCAAACCCTGAAATGGAACTCAGTGAAAACACAGCAGCAGTGTAATTTTCGTGCAAGGCGTGCTAGAAGAAAACACAGGGTAAATGACTCAGATGTCTGGCTTGTTTCAAAGCACCCTTCTACAGGCTTCTTTTTTCTTTTTTTTCTCAGCGGAATTTAGATTAATAGTTTGGAACGCTATTTCAGTTTCTGAAATTCCTGTCTGTCATCTCTGGAGACTTACTATATGCCAATAGAAACATGTTTGGTTAATATCAAAATAATAGTTACTGTCAGATTAAGGCGCTTAGAATGTTAGAAATTAAGCCACACTGTGTTCTTCTAAAGACCAACTTATTAATTCTGCGATACAGGGCTCACACGTCGTCGGACACACTCACTGGATATAAAATGCATTCGCGGTGGAAATGCAAGCATGTTATAAACATTAAACTAGCACATTATTCGGAGGGAATTAGCTGAAGACAAGAGAAGTGAAGAATCCACTGAGTTTATTTTTATTTTCCTATGAGGACTCTTAAATCCACCCCCTCCTCCCTTTTTCTGTCTTCCCCTCCTCTCGAGATAAAATGCTCTGTGGCTAGGGAACAGGCCATTCAGTTGGGATGAGAATGGAATGAAAACAATAGCTCTTATCGGGCTCTTATTTACATTTTCCCAGCATCCCTGCTGTAGACAGCTTGGCTTGTCACTGAGCCCAGATCGCCCCACTGGACCAAGACCAACTTCCTCCGGCCCCAGTGATTCCAACGGCCCCTATGGACCTACGCCTGGCACAGACCTCCGCCACTCTGCAGCTAGCACTGATAGTAACATACAAGACAAAACTACTGGGATATGTGTCCAAGAAGACTTCCCTCGAGAAGGGAGAGGTCTCTGGACCCCTAAGCTTGTCTGGGTCTCATTGTCCTCTCTCCTGGGCCAGTGCTGTAGAACTGGAAATGTGCCTCGTATCCCTTTCCAGACTTTCTTCAGAGTTCCCGAGTGGCGCTTATTTGGCAATGCAGGAAAAGAGCAAAGAGTTACCAGCGATTTGATACCGTGAATATTAATATGTGTATGTGCTATCTTTCTCTGTAATCTCTGGTATATAGCTTGTTCGTGCAGGTATCCCGTGATCTTCTTGATGTGGGTAAGCAGGCAGAATGGATTGAGACACCTACAACCTAGATGAACTGGCTAGATTAGTCTACCGTTCTTTCACTGTATTAATAACAAAGCTAATGGTCCTCATAAATCTGAACAAGGGAATGTTTCTGGGATGGTGTTTGATATAAACACAGCTTTCAGCACCTGGCAGTCACTGCTGCCAGAATATCATGTTCAGCATAAACCGCAGTAGTGGAACTAAGAGGCATGTTACCGCTGACAAGCTCACCTGACACTGGAAGACTACGACCTCTCTTACTGTAAATGGAACTGAAGACAAACTGTAACTTTCTATGTGTCTGTCTTTGTGTGTGTGTGTGTGTGTGTGTGTGTGTGTGTGTGTGTGTGTGTGTGTGTGTGTGTGTGTGTGTGTGTGTGTGTGTGTGTGTGTGTGTGTGTGTGTGTGTGTGTGTGTGTGTGTGTGTGTGTAGCTTTCTCTCTCTCTATCTCTCTCTCTCTCTCCCGTCTCTCTTAATCTTCTTTTTACGCTCACTCTCAATCTAAGTCGTTCTCTAGCTGATGTCTTAAAGCTACAACTCATAATCTGAATTAATGTTTTATTGAGCATACTGTAAAAAGTTACTTTAATAAACTGAGTGGTAGTTGGCTATAAACAACTGTTTGTGGGGCAGAGCTAGGAGAAAGTCGTTTGTTAATTTATCGTTTTATTGCAGCCTTAAACAGAGTGGTTCAATCAAGGGATCATCAGACACTGCGGTTATGCTCAAATCACTGAGCGGAACGCAGAGGAAACAAATAAATTCCCTCACAAGCAAATCAAACCTAGTCAATTTGGAGCTGAAATGACCTGTAAAATGTAGATCATAACAACTCATGGTACTCTGTTAACTACTTTTCAACTGGCCCTATAGATAGCATTGGGAAATCATAATCTGGTGCATATTAAAGTGAAACATGCCAGCGCTAACAATGCTTGTGAAATCCTCACATTAATTTATGAAAGTTCTTTGTAAAGATTCAAAGCACTCGGTTTGTTGTGGCAACAGAACACCCCAACACATTTCAGAAAACTGTCGCAATGCACAAAAATGTGTTTTTAAAATCCTCAGCAGTGGCTGTTACGCTGCGTTCCATGATGTAGTATCCAAGCACCATTTTCTACAGCTGGTGGAAGATCCACCTTGTGTACTATTCTCCCTGGAGATAGATGATACTTGTGTTTGAGTGTTTGTTGTGTTGAAAGACCATCGACATAGAGAAGAGGGCTATCTGGAAGAGTCAAAGCAGTCATAAGTCACTCCTAACAGACTAGAGACCTCCCGTTTAGCATCGGCCTTGTATATCAGTCGTCTCAGCCTCAAGGGGAAACATGTAATTACCAAATCAATGATCAACTGACACTGGCAATATAAATAATTTCCTCCTCGGAACGCAGAGGCCTTATAAACTGAGGCAGGAAAACGATGCTGTAGGCTAGTGGATGTGTTTCATTAAGAGGAAGAGGGACCCACAGCTTAATTATAGGACTTAATTATAGTTAACCTAAACTACATGTATGTAAAAACTAGGCATATTTATTGTACTGCTTTGAAATAATGTACTGTACTTTGCGGGGGGGGGGGAGAAGAAGCAAAGAAAAAGTCTTAAAGTGACACTAAAATCCATAGACTAAATCTAAGTAAAAATATATATATATCTGAAGAACATCTGAAAAGTACTGAATGTAAAATGGACACAGCTCAATGTTATTATTCATGTTTAGAATGATATAATTAGAGCTCTGAACACCATTTGACATCTAACACTGACATGAATGTGATAAGCTTAGAAAGAATCTGGGTCTTGCTGGTGTCAGCCGAACAAGCAGGCATGTCATGAGAAAATAACAGCACTTACCAATATGTACACAAATACATACAGTAGGACCACAGTAAGGTTTGGCAAATATTAGAAGCTTTTTACAGCGCACAGAGATCTCTCTCTCTCTCTCTCTCTCTCTCTCTGTCTCTCGCTCTGTGTGTGTGTGTGTGTGTGTGTGTGTGTGTGTGTGTGTGTGTGTGTGTGTGTGTGTGTGTGTGTGAGAGAGAGAGAGAGAGAGAGAGAGAGAGAGAGAGAGAGAGATGTTTTGACTCATGTGCTGTCCAACAGATGTTTCTACTATACTGTATTGTATTTTTTGGTAAACAGAGATATATTATGTTCTTGTTAGGGGAATACAACAACTGTGAAAGGCGTGTTGGTGATTACTGAGTCTGTCAATCGTGCAAGCTGTAGTGAGTTTAGCTGTGGATCACCAGTTTGCCTATACTGTAGATGTTTTGGCCAGATGTTGTACTAAACATGAACTATTTTAAATGTGGTGTAGCAAATGTATAAGCTTACAACAATGTGTTGCGACCTTGTTGATCTGATATTTTCACTATTCGTCGTAATTATATAGGGCTTCAGTGTTTAATGTTCATTGGTGTTATATCCTTATATTTACACGCAATTCCATGATTCTATTAATTTTACATACAAAAAGCACTTGTGCAAGCTAGGTATTAGAAAGATTTTGAATCAAGTGACAACACTCATGCCTCCATATATTGATGAAGGAGGGTAGGCATTCAATATCTTCTTCTTGAGTTGAGCGCTCTCCCATGTTTTGCATCAGGAGCACGCTGACAGGAGCTCTCTCATGCTTAATTTATACTCTGTTGTACGATGGTGTCGTGCGCTGAAAATAGCAGATCAACGTGTCGATCGGCTATTTCCGGCACCCGACAACATCATGTGACGAAATATAAATCAGGCTACAGGCAGACAATGATGAGCTGCAGTAGCATGTCATCTCCCTGCTGCTCTACACAAGCATGCAAAACAAATCAAAAGTCGAGAGTGGTAAAAAAGCAAATGGCTGTGACAAACTGTAAGAAATCTTTTGAATATCTTAATCACAGAGACACTAAAAACAAGACCCCATCATTGCACTAAATAAAACATAATAATTACAAGTGGCAGGCAGGGAAGTGAAATGCAGAGAGAAAACATGTTTTGTCATTCTACTGCTGGTCCCAGAGACAACAGCTGTTGGATGCTGCAAAATACTCCTGAAGTCTCCATAATCATGGCGTTATTGAAGTGAGGACAAAAAGGGCACTAATTGCAAGGGAGCAATCTGAACGCAATAGGTTACACACCCGGGTGATGCTGCACAATGCAAACGCTAAAGAGGGGAGATTGAAATATAAAAAAAACACCAAAAAACACAACACTCTGAACACAACACTGCGTTGTTGCTCATTTTCTGGCAATTACCTTCCCTCCTTGTCAACAGTTTTAATAACCTCCATCATTTCCAGAGGACTTTTTTGGTGCAGTTAAATAATTCCAGCTTTTAAATATGTAAATGCTAGTGCTGGCATGCATGGATGAAGAGGTCCGGCTCCTTGAGGTGTGCCAATGCATTGTGCAGCACCTGCGCCTCTGGGAGGGCTTGATTTAATTGACACCTAATACGACTCATTATTCCACTTGGTGAATATCCCTGTTAGTCACCTGTTAGACTCTCTTATAAGAGCCATTTGGCCTTATAAACAGCTGCTATAAATAGTAGCAACCTGGCTGCCATGTTCATCACTGGAGGTTATGACAGAGAACAGATCTCCACCTTGTTTCCTTTCCTTCCTCTCTTCCTTCCTCCGTCCATCCCTCCGTCCTTTCCTCTCTCCGTCCCGTCCTCTGCATTCCTTCCTCCCTATTTTTTTCCTTTCTTCCTCTTTTCCATCCTGATCTACTTCCTCACGTATCTGCCAGCCTGCCTGAAGGAGAGTTGTCTGAGGTCATTCTCTGAAAACAGGTCAAGTGCCAATGCATGTTTTTCCTAATGAGATCAAGGTCTTTTTACATAGAAGGCTGAGTCATGTTTGTGGAAGCTTAACATACGGTAAGGCGATATGAGACCAACATTTTAGAATGTAGCAGTTTGATTTTCTTTCTCTGTTATTCCTGGACAGTTTTTTCTTTCCCAGTGGATGAAAATATCTATTTACTGCATTATTCTTATCCACAATGAATCTAGAGACTAGAGATCTAGAGGATGATAATAACAATCCCTGAAAAACATAAGATATAACTGGACTCATTAACCAGTCATTAATCACCAACGTGATGTGACACATTGTGACCTTTTAGATCTGCTACTTTTGCTTAGTTTTTTGGGAGGGGAATATATATACTGTGTGTATGTATATGAAATATGTTAGACATTAAAAAATATGTTCTTCTACAATGAAATCATGACCAAAATAGGGACGGCAGCTTTAAAGTGGTTAATTTCAGAGATATGCACAACTTATTAGAAAACAACTGACGTGGAGGACCATAGATGCAATTCGCCCGTATGCAATGTAACTGTATGACTATTCTGACAGCATTCATTATGCGAGAGAGAAAAGAGCATGGCGGCCTGTTTGACCGGGAGCCTGCGCACAAGAGGTTACCTCTTGCCTTTATCTGCACTGACCAAGGTGCTAATCCTACAGCGTTGACCTGGCCATTCTGAGAACACACAGCACCCTGACCTCTCTAAATAGGACACGTGTCTATCAAGCATATATGAATTAACCGTCCCCAAGAGGCTTCACCTCCTGAGCTGAGCACCATGTGACCTCTCCCAATCCATTTTACTGCAGCACTCTGTGGCAATCAGCCTTGAATTATTAAAGTGAGCAGTGAGCAATGATCAATTCATTGCGGCCCTTGCCCGCAAACCGCTCCACCGTACTTCAGCAGAAATGACACAGGGAACACTGGGATATGCTTCCAGACAATGCACATAAATGTGAAATATGTCCAGCCCGATATGTCAATAATCATAACTGTACAGGCTGAGGCCATGCGCGGGCTAATCCTAAGGAAATGCCGCTGGATGACAGAAGCGTCAGGTTTTCAGCACTGTGTGAATGAAAGAAAGAAAGACCAGAAACACATTCTAACCTTCATGTCTCATCAACAATTCAAGGCTTGGTAGGTGGTTTTCATCATCTTATGCTTCCTACATACCAGATCTCTGTGTCTTGAAGAGAAACTACTGCAGAACTGTAAGACTTTCTGTGGCTTCCAGAGGCTCTGGGCCAGAAAGATTCTCGGACCCAGGCTTTAAAACAAATTCAACCTTATCAATGCGACTGCAAGGAGGCGAAAAAACTATAGCTAAGAAGCTAAGAGAGAGAGAAATAGAGACATAGAGACATAGAGACATAGAGAGACAGAGAGACAGAGAGACAGAGAGACAGAGAGACAGAGAGACAGAGAGAGAGACAGTGAGAGAGACAGTGAGAGAGACAGAGACAGTGAGATAGACAGTGAGAGAGACAGTGAGAGAGACAGAGACAGGTAGAAATACAGACAGACAGACAGACAGACAGACAGACAGTGGGGAAATAGGCAACTCAAGGAACCTGTTAATAGGAAGAAGAAAAAAAAGAAGAGAGAAGAAGAAGAAGAAGAAGAAGAAGAAGAAGAAGAAGAAGAAGAAGAAGAAGAAGAAGAAGAAGAAGAAGAAGAAGAAGAAGAAGAAGAAGAAGAAGAAGAAGAAGAAGAAGAAGAAGAAAGAAAATCCAATCAAAACTTAGTCGAGGAGTAGATGAGGAGCCAAGATAAACCCGTAGTCAGAGCCCCCAAAACTGCAATCTCCTCTTAAGCCGGAGAGTGGCAGCTGGCAGAACAGCTGGTGAATAGGATTAATGTCAGAAGAATGAAATAAAACTCAACATATGTCCGAGCCTGAGGTGTTGGGACTGTGCGTGATTGTGCCCCCGATGGATGCCATGTGTGCAGCTGGAAGGAACCGCTGTGCCTCTCCGCGCTCTACCCCACAAGGTCACTTTTAAGAACTAGCACCATTAAATGCTTGGATAGCAAAATGAACTTCCTCCCCTCTGCTCGTCTTTGTCCTCCTGCAGTCCCTATGCACAAGTCAAATCCTCAGTGTTAATTTAACTCTGAGAATGTACAAACTGGAACCAAACAGGTCCATTTGGTTTATTTT
>NC_137603.1:27340501-27342442 GCF_963280865.1 Gymnoscopelus braueri
TAAGTGTCTCAATGCACTATTGTTCCACAATGGTTCAGCGACAATACAAGCTGTATGTTTCTTTTCAAGCAGCTCGTTCCCTTTCTTCGGGATACACCGCCATACAAAGTGAGATATGTTGCTGTTGGGCAGAAAACTTGGATCTCCGACTTTTTATGTTTTTTCATTCATTGAAAAAGCCCCCCACCCCCTTCCAGAGAAAGACAAAGAGAAAGACATACAGTAGACAGGATACAATAAAGGAGGTGGGAAAAGTTCAATGGTTATTTAGCACCACATTGCTAATATTGCTAATTTCCAATATTATGATAAGAGGTACTGGAGTTACAATAAACCATTCCAGCAGCCATCAATCCTAATCCAAACTCATAACTTTAACCCATCATTGGAACTTCATGACATGTAATGGACGACACGGTCTTAAAGCATATTAACCACTCGACCTGTGCAGACTTAAAATTATATCGGGGGCACTCCCAAAGAGAGATGGCGTACGTAGAATAATTATAATCATCAGCACTCAGGCTTTGCGGTGCAATAAAACATGATTCTATCTGTTTCCTCTGACACCCTCATCTCGTCTCCTGGCACTTGTGTAACGTTATTGAACAAGGAGAAAGAAAAGGAGAGCGGTAGTGGGAGGAGACATTTGTTTCATCACCAACGATTAAACAGTCTCTTTGTTCAAGAGGCGTCCCGCCAAAGCGCAGTGTAAAATATACATGCCCGGGGCTACGCCGGAAAACAATGCAAATATGCTAATAGGCTGCGTGTGTGTTAGTTGTCATGTTTGCTTGTGTCAAGGCGGATCTCTTGGCTGGATGGCTTACGTACCTCCGTCTTATAGAACAAGCCTGCAATGTGCTCTGAAATCATTAGCAGGCCACAGAGGGCCGTCTGTGCCCAGGGTGTGAGTTACACTGACACTATTTTGATCCCTGGTCAGATGACACCAGCTCTTTTGTCAAGTTATGTGTGGAGAATGCCTGGGAGTTGGAACGCCAGGGCTAGGGACAGTGATACTGACCTGGTCCACCGCAAGTCTCCCAGTGTAACCCTGCTGCACGCTGACGCACACACAAACGCACGCATGCACGCACGCACACGCGCACGCACGCGCACACAAACCTAGATATAAATATATATTCAAAAGCATATGTGAATAGATACACTTTCTTTGCTCTGCTCTAGAGTTAAATGCCTAACCAATTGAGGTACTTCTGAATCCCCACCACCACCACCATCACCACCATCACCAATAACAACAACAACGCTTACATAAAGGCTGTCCATCCATATCTGTCACTGTCCCTGTTATTGCTCCTTTAATCTGCATATAGGAGAGTGCTATTTCCAGATCCCCGGGTTCTACCGCACAATGACAGATTTAGTAGCATTAATGGCTTCTGCCTTCTTGTGTGTCAGCGTTTCACCCTCTGTGCCCCTCCAACACTGCTGGGCCCACATAAACCAGCCTGACCGTTATACACGGCTGCTTCTGATGCTACAGCACAATTCTTAGTGTTCATTTAACCTCCAAAGTGTCCGAATTAACCCGAGTAACCCAAATACCACACGTGAACAGATAACGGCAATCCTATTTCAAATTCACAGTCTTTAATCGATGTGATCATTTATCTATTTAGATGTTTTTGGGCTGTTGTTTGTAGCGTAGAAGATGCAACATCTCGTCATCTCCCAAAGCAGAGACCTTAGAACTCATCAATCAATGATGTCATCGACATCGTCTATATGCAGCTCGTTTTAGATGCAGCGGGCGGGATATACCTGACCAGTGTGTGTGTGTGTGTGTGTGTGTGTGTGTGTGTGTGTGTGTGTGTGTGTGTGTGTGTGTGTGTGTGTGCGTGTGCGTGTGCGTGCGTGTGCGCGTGCGCGAGTGCATAGTGTGTGTATGAAGACAAACAAGCCTCTGTGCAACCC
>NC_137603.1:27342642-27360142 GCF_963280865.1 Gymnoscopelus braueri
CACACACACACACACACAAAACAAAATCAATTACAGCTTTATGGTTTTAACCTAGCTCCAAAGTTCAGGAAATTTTGTTTGTTTATGTTTTTTTTCTCCTCCTGTCTCAACCCCTTAGATACTGTTGATAATTACAGTAGAAACACATTTTCTTTACAGAACAGTACGCTTGACTCACACAGACTCACTCATGAGTTATTAATAACTTCTCTTTTTTCTGATAACCTAGCCATAATCATTAGCTGATATTGTTCTTTATAACAACGTCTGTTTAAATCCTCTTCGTCTTATCACACCAATAATGGGAAAACATAGAGCTAAAGTGAGCGACTGACTGACTGACTGACTGACTGACTGACTGACTGACTGACTGGGGTCGCCCAAGGGTCCTTCAGGGGGTTTTAGGGGGTCCCCAGCTTAATGATTAATAGTTAGGAACCAAATGGACCATTACTGGTCTGTAACTCTGAGAGTGTACAAATGGAAACAAATGGGTTAAATTAGTAAATAAGTTAAATTAACACCAAGGATTTTACTGTGTCATATCACGTTTTTCAGGTGTTCCATTGCTTGCAAGTTACAACCCACTGCCAAGTAATACTATAAAGATGTCCTTGTCATGCAGCAATTCAACTCAAGGTATATCATTTCCTTGTCCTGCAGAAGTTACATGACATTGAAATAACTGGTGTCTTCATTTCAGGTAATTAATTAATTAATTATACTGAAGAGGTAGTTGATGGATATATGACAAATAGATAGAAATGAACATGTGAGATCCACACAAAAAACTCATTAATAATAATAATAATATGTTTTTCTGAGTACTCAATGTCGTTTTACATGGGGAAAAAGAGAAATAAACTTTATTCGGTAAAGAATAATTCAATCAAATAAATGTGTCTAAAAGCAAAAAAAATGAAAAACGGGGGGAATGGAGAATTAGCTGGGAAAATCAAAAGTATTCATTCTAACTACAGAATGAAGATGTACACAGGTGAACCACCCACTCACCATTGGAGTGTACTGACCAGAGTGGCCTAAACCATAAATTCCTACAACGAGTGTAAAAACCAATTCAAAATATCTGTTTTAATTAATATGTTTTTAGTGTAGAGCATACGATGGGTTTTTGAAAGCATTACTCCAAAACAGGGTTAGCAGTGTCCCTCTGAGATTCAAGTGATGTGCTAAAGACTGGCTGATGACAGTCTAATTAAATCAGCCTTTCAGTGTGAAGAGGCACCGTTACTCCGACTGGAGGAATATCCACCAAAAAAAGCTGTCCAAGCAATCACAGTGTCCCAACAGACACACGCAGTCACATGCAGTCACATGCAATATGCTGATAGCATGGTCCAGCATGTGTGTACACCCCCCCCCCCCCACACACACACACACACACACACACACACACACACACACACACACACACACACACACACACACACACACACACACACACACATTACACAGACGCACCTTGTTACGCCTTAACTAATAGCAATAGTGTCCCATCCACCACCCCCCAGCCCCGCTACACACACCTGCACATGTGCACGTACATTACTACAGTACACGCGCGCGCACGCACACACACATACACACACACACACACACACACACACACACACACACACACACACACACACACACACACACACACACACACACACACACACACACACACACACACACACACACACACACACATCTTGAAGTCAGAGCTGCCAGATGAGTAGTGAATTAATTTGTGTGAGCCACTCTAACATTAGGAAGGTGTGTTGAAAGGTGTCTGCTCATGTTTCAAATTAAACGCGCTGCTGGTCAGCATTAGCACCTCGCCACCCGTCGGCAACTGACACTTAGGGGGCTGGGGATGGGGGGGTTGGGGGGGGATCCCATCCGCCGTTCACACTGGAATAATTAGAACGTGTCAGGAAGAATTAATTTCCTCATTTTTCAAAAGGATACACAGAAATTACCATGTTATTATATGACAGGGTCCCTGGGAGGATTGGATTAAATTTGATTTCTTGCGCAGCCCACACAACAAATTAAAGTCATAAATAAGATGGTAAGAAGCGGGGCTCAGAGCATATGTTTATGGCAATGAGTGAAGCCAGGGGACCAGAAACAACTATCTTCATTTCATTTTATTTAAATCAGGCCGACACCGTGTGTCTGAATGACAGTTGTTGCTAATGGGTCCAGATTAGATGCTCCTTGATATTAGCACAGAGATCCTGCCACTTAATGGGGGATGCAACAAAATGTATACAGGCTACAGGATGGGGTCTTCCTCCACCGTATAGGAGGACCAGCTGAGCTACGCAGTAAAATCCTCAGTGGAAATTTAACTCAGAGAGTGTACAAATGGAACATGCAACAAATTGGTCCATTTGTACACTCTCTGAGTTAAACTTAATAATGAAAAAAACAACCCATCTCTAAGCTTCAATCCATGGTGAGATCGATTATAAAAGGTTGGTTATTCCAGACTGTAGATGCTGATTTCTCAGAGAGATCAGCAACGCAGTGCTGAGCAATGAGCACACAAACTTGACCACATGCACTGGAGTCTTAATACGTTTTAAATAAGTTACAGTCTAATAACATTATACTCTGTCAACCTCTGTTCGTTTTGGCGTCCGCCGTCTCTACATAAACTTAAAGACTACATTTACAGTACATGTACATACAGTGTCATGTTTATAACTAAATTATGCTTTCTGCCATGAGGAGAAACTGGAATTTGCAAGCAAAAAGAAGAGAAAAAAATAATTTCAGCTATGCATTTTATGTCATGTTCTGCATTGGCAGACAGCAAATGTTATCTACATACCACAATGTACAGTAAAAGATTCGATAAAAATGCCACTATGGGGGGGAAAAAGGGACAATATGAAACATCTGTGCATAAGTGACCAGGTATGGAATATCCTTCATCTAATCCTGATGAGACTTAATTTATTATTATTAATTTCAATAGCATGTTCAACTGACCCAGTCCAGCAACACCATATTGGTGACCCATGCAGTCTCTTCAAGGCTCCAATTAGACTTGTACGCTTACTATTACAATTCGACACAGGCCTGCCAGGGAAGAGTTTTTCAACTCTTTAGAAATGGGCCATCATTAGAGTCTAGCACTCCCCTGGGCACCACAAACTTTAAATAATTTGCGAATCAATTAACTGGCTACTCTCAACGTAACAGGGATTTCACACTCAAGGGTCACGGTGCATTATCAGTTGGAGACGATTCATGGCGTTTTGGGAGAAAAGTTCATGGTTGAAATCATTAATTCATTTTACCGGACTTTTAGTTATGCATTACTTTCCACAGCTGGGGTAGCAAGAAGATTAATGGCTTGTTCTTTGGTCCTGTTTTCTGCCGTATATAGCTAGTAGGTGAAACTCTGTCCTACGATACAAGGAGCGTACCTTGAGAACTAGGAAAGCAGCCAAGTCCATATTAGGTTTTTATTCTCCAGAGAATGAAATAAAGCCCATCCAAGCCATCATAAGCCATCAAGAATAAATAAATCTGTAAAAGCACAGAGCTATCATAGCTTGACAACCACTGAAAGAGACCGGTAACCCCAATTCAGGTGTTTCCAATCCAAAAGAATGCCTGCTGTCGTACACTCAATACAGACAACACAATAGACAAAATCACTGATTTAATGCAGTGATTCTCAAACTAATCACAAAGTAATCAACCATATTAATATGAATTTGGCCGTGGACAGCCGTCTGAAAACATTTTGTGCCAGGGACCCCCCCATACAAAATTCTTCTTGTTAAAAGTGTTTAGATTTTTTTTTTTTAAATGCAAAGATTTTCAAAAGAAGTATTTGAAAACAAGCTCACACAAACAAGCGCACACCGCAAAGCATTGTGAGCTTGTAGATCAGCTATTTTCAAATGGTATATAGGGTTGAAGTGGTTAAACTGATTTTGATGCTATATTAATTTTACTAGGGACCGTCCTGGAGCCCCCTCAAGGACCCCTGGGGGCGCCCAGAGCCACTGATTTAATGTATACTTTATGTTACCACTATTCCAAAACGAGCTTCTTTATTTTGCTACATGGATACGGTAATCTGTTTATGGTATGCACAGTTTCCTATTAAAGGAAGATGAGTTTGGTTCGTGCACATGTTCTATTATCTTGCCAGGTAATGGAATCTGCAATAATTAATTTTCCAAATGCACACTGAGCTCTTCTGAAGTCATTGAGGCTGATGAAATTAAAATGAAGTCTTTGTCAAGCGGTCTCCGTTTAGCAACATATTGCCCATAATCACCGCAGGGTCAGTGGACCGAACCGAAAGGTCCATTTGATAAATAATAGATGAATAAAATAACCATCGAAAGGTTATTCATTTTCATTATTCTACTGAAGTGCTGTTTATTTAATTTCTGACAAAATGGTTCTCCGATATCCTCCCCTCCAGGGCTGCCGTCGATACAAAGCTGACAGCTGTGAGACTGTACATGATCCACTGCTTATTAGAAGAAACGGCACCTTCTAAAACGGACTGCATTTGGTCCGTTCAGATTCTCCCATACGATCCTCAGGTGTCTTGAAATGGGTTCACACAAGAGTGATTAAACATGTTCCACCAACACGCCACACACCCAACAACCAAATGATTCACTGCATTGTTTTATGATTAATGAAACATGTAGATTAAAGTTGCAGTGGATCTAGATTCATGAGGGAGAGCATGAGGTCTGGCTGATAAAATTGCACAGGAGAGTGGGATGGAGCTCGGAATATTACAAAGAGACCGTACTCCACAATGACTTGGACAGAGATGTGTAATGGGTGCTGGCCAATGACCACTAGAGCCTCTATGTCGTTTTGACAATTCTAACACAAAGATTTTGCATAGTACTACAGTGAGTGACTACACACACACACACACACACACACACACACACACACACACACACACACACACACACACACACACACACACACACACACACACACACACACACACACACACACAACACACACACACACACACACACACACACACACATAGAGCTGAGCTACTATCATGAACACTAATAGATGCTCTTAAGATCTGCATATCTGCGCATGACTTATGAGATCCCTCTAGTTATAGTTACAATAGCATGCAGGATATAAACTGACTGACCGGCCTGTTGGCATATACAGTTATTGATCTCAGCTTCATTTGAACAATAATCTCCTCACACCCAAGCCTGATAGATCTCCTCACTCCTAGTCTGCGTCATTCACAACACACTGCAGACCTGCAGACGAGTGCATATACCGTACATTAGGCTAAGCACTGTGTCTGACAACAGTAAATGGCCATGAGATTGGAGACAGGATAGACATTTATCCAGGTGATATTGAAAGTCTCCTCACGCACATTAATATGACTCTGGCCTGACTCGCATGATATCTCCAACTGCATGACATTTGGAAAAAAAATATTAATATCAACTAACTTTCTAAGCTTTATTTGCTTAATATAATCTCAGATACAGCTTTTATTGGAGAGGCTCTGAGAGCAGCTGTAGAGGAAGACCATTAAAAGTGTAGAGATGGATCTGTACTTCTGAAGGGTTTACAGTATTTCTCATCAAATTCAAAAAAGATTTCACTGCTGTGCACAGTAGCACTGTTGTGATGAATACCAGCGCAAGTTGTATGCTTTTCAATTCTTTACCTTGTAGATCAAAAGATATTGAGAAAAACTATTTTGTCAACAGTTATTTCAGGGGTGAACTGAAGTGACATTATTGGGATACGTTGTTCCAATTGTGATTTGATGTGGCTACTTCCTTGTCTAGCGTAAAGAACTGATCCCTATTCAATCAATAAAGCAGTTCCCTATATAACAATCTTGCTCTAATTCAATTCAAAGAGCAAGGGGCAGCCCTTGTGTTTTCAAAAAGAGGGTACTCATACAGTAAAACTCAAGTGAACATAATTACACTCTCTCTCTCTCTCTCTCTCTTAGTCTTGACAAATACATCACCCATGAAATTAGCTAAATAAATAAAAAAATATAAGAGAAGATTGTCCACTAAGCCCTACAATATATACTTTGTCATACGACAAATAGTGAAAATAACTGATCTATAAGCTCACATAGTGTGTCACATAGAGAGAAATTGTGAACTTCTTTTTTTTTAAATATATATATATATCATTTTTTTTGTTTTGATTTTGATTTTCAAAATAGGGACGCCAGGGTTAATATGGTTACAGGAAAGCTCAATTTATACTCGATCGCACAATGGTGTTGCTTGCTGACAAGAGCAGATCAGTTACTGTCGGTAAGCGATACTGTCGACGGAGTATAAATAAGGCAGGAGAGTCGTGTGGATAACATTGTACAAGTGTAACTGCCTAATTGTGCAGACATTGTGTAACTACCCAATTGTCCACCTCATTTGCTGCAGGTGTTCAGTGTGGGTGGGAGACACCAGGGGTGAAGGAGGCATGTGGCTAGAAAGAAACAAGTGAAGAGGCAAATTGATACTTACAAAAACTGAAAGACTCAATCCCCAGCTCCCAGTGATCACTGGTTAGTTGATGTTGAACTCATGAAAATGACCTGAAATGCAATGGAAACACAAGACAGAAACGGGCATTCAATTTGTGGTGTTGTTGTTTTTCTTTTGTTCTCGTCTGGCTATTGCGCTAAATAGGGGTGCAACAGTTAATAAAATTAAGAAATGTAATTGATAATAATCTGATAATCGATAATTTCATAAAATTAATGATTAATAATCGATCCCTATTTTTTACAGATTCAAAAATAGTGAAAATAGCTGATCTACAAGCTCACAGCGCATTGTGTTTATAATAAAGTATAAAATAGCACTTTAATGGTTAATCGATGTTTAAATATTAATAAAAAATGCTTCTCGATTATTTGAATAATCGCTAAGTAAACTATCGATAGTTGCAGCCCTAGTGGTAAATTTGTTGCATCTAATTTATTAAAGAACAAATGGAGTAAAGAGTTCAAATCAGCCAGGTCAGTTATGTAACTGTATTTACTGTACTTGTATCAGAACAAACAGAGGACTAGAGAAAGACATACGCAGTAAAATCCTCAGTGTTCATTTCACTCACACGGTAGAAATGGCCCCGGAGTAGTAGCAACACGGGTGACTGTTGGCTGAGGGTCAGAGTCTATACAGCTGAGCTAAAACAGCTATGTTAGTGTCTGACTTGCAGCCTCATAGCTCTCACCATCGGGAACCAGGCCTAGACAATGTTTAAAATCCACTTCTCTGGTACCTCATTAATCTGTCCTCCAGTCTGTGGATTCTACTAATAAACAGCTTTCATATAAAGCGGTTGCTTTATTTAATTTCGCTTTCTTTCTTGAAGCGCTGCTTGCTAATGATTTATTTAGGGGCATGCTCTGCTAGTTACAGCAGTGCACTTGAAGTCCTGCGAATCACAAGCTTTGTTTGATGACACACAAGCGAGGAGAGAAATCCAGCGTGTGCGCATCAGATGAAACCCAATTTCCAACACAAATATTTCTACTGCCATGTATTAGTGAAAATAAAGTAGAGAGAAAAGTATTCAAGTCAAATATGTGTCAGCAAAGCTTCAGGGGAGAAAATACAGTACCTATTGATGTTAAGCCTATTTGATGTTCATTTCCTCGCATTATGTTGTTTTTCACAAAAAGCCCACATCTCATTAATAGCTGATTTATACAATTACCCTGCCTCTGCACTAGCAATTAAACAAGGACAGAGGTTTTTAAGGTCATGCTTAATTGATCTTCCACTAATTTGCACTACTGTACCCCTGACTCCTGCGGCTGGGACCAATAAGCCACCAACAAGACCAGATGAATGTACTGACTACCACTGCATTCTGATCACAGCACAGGCAAAAAATCATAATAATACTTTTTGCGTGGGAGGAGGTAAGGTTTAATAGAGTACGTCAGATAAAGGCAATAGTCACAGAACAGATCATAATGTGGTGGCCTTGAGGTGACAATAGAGGAAAGATGGCCCAGAGACTGACCTCAGCTAAATGGAAAGCTGTAACCTGAATGGCAACTCTGGCAACCATCACCCCCACCACCAACACCACGCACAGACATGGAAAAACACACACATTCATGCACAGGAGCATCATGCAAACCAAAATGTAGGGAGGCATCATTATACTTAAGCCTTAAATACTTCATTGTACGACGAATAGCGAAAGTAGCCGATCTACAAGCTCACAATGGGTCGACATGTTGTGAGCTTAGTTAATTGGGTTTTTCTCGCTATTTTTGACAATTTGTGACAATAATGACATGCCCAAAATAGAGACAACACGTTGAAATGTGTGTGTGTGTGTGTGTGTGTGTGTGTGTGTGTGTGTGTGTGTGTGTGTGTGTGTGTGTGTGTGTGTGTGTGTGTGTGTGTGTGCGTGTGCGTGCGTGCGTGCATGTGTGTGTCTGTCACACTCACACTGTGGCCAGTGTAACTCTGTGTTTGTCTCATATGACCCCGAGATGTGCAGTGCCGAATGGCATTTCGAACGGACCAAAGGATTCAGAGAACCAAAAAAACACGAATATCTGTATCTGTCTGACTGCGGGTCTGAGGAGAACGCAGAAATTCTCTGTGTGTTCGGTAGATTGTATGCATCGGCTTCCTTGATTGGCCAACCCGAACTGTCGGCTTCACAGATTGGCGAAGTGTCACGTTACGTTTGTGCCGCATAGCCAATTTAAGACTCTGATTGGCCAACACGATCCGTCAGATTAAATGATTGGCCGAGCTTCGCGCAACGTTCGTGCTGCATAGCCAATATAAATGACAGCATAAGCAATGGAACAGAAAGAGGGCGAGAGCCATAATATGGAAGAAGGAGAAGAAAAGTTGGTGAGAACAGAAGGTACAGTGTGGGAAGTAGGAGAGAGGAGGTCATCATAATATGTATAGGCTACCCGTATTGCATCGTTCACGACATGCATGGCCCCAAGTAGACCGGCACCAAATAGGCCGGGCGCCCAAAGGGCGGATGGATTGAAGTAGTCTTACCTAAATCCATAACCTGGACCTCTTATACTGGCTACTACCTTTCTGGTAGTTTTTTAAAAGAAGAATATTATAGCCAGCATCGTGACCAGGAAATATCAAGCAAAATTCAATGTTTCCTGACTATAACCTTTGAAAGTGTTGCACTGCCATATCATGTTTGATTTACACAGCTTAAGTTAACCTTTAAATCAAATTCTCTGATAATCTCACGACTGACAGGCTAAACAACTGGATTGAGCTAAATGTACCTTTAACTAGTTGCTATAGTTTACCTACTGTTACCTACAGTATATTAACCAAATGCAACGTAGTGAGTATGACTTACTGTATACTTTAATAACCATTTTAACTTCTTCACATCATTTAGTTTTAACTCCAGCATTGTGCAACACAAGGTAATAAACGCAAGGCAAATTATTACAACAAATAGGTTTTACTCATATGATGTAAAAAAAATAACATAAATACATAATATAAAAATAGTAGGGAAAAAAAGATTCATTGCAATTGTTAGTGTAGTAACTAGTTACACACGAGAAGGCTCTAAGTACAAGGATTTACAGCCTACAGTACAATGTTGTCAACTTGTAACAGATGTATAGCCTATTAAGTATAGCCGATCTACAAGCTAGCATCATGACCTGTTGTAAGTTTATGAATTTGCTATTTTCTAAATTATTTTGAATTCATTTTTTAATTAATTTGAAAATGTATGCCTATAATGACATGCTCAAAATAGGGACGGCAGCTTGAAAGTGGTACGGTAAGTGCATGTGACAACAGAAACCTTGAACCCCACAAGTTAGAATGAGCACGATTCTCCTATTCATGCACACACAGCATTCACTCATACCGCAGATGCAAATGAGCTATACAGCTAACTTTGGCCAAACGGTTATGTTGTGCATGGCCACTGTTAAATACTGCAGACACAGAAGCATGGATGTGCACACGCTCATGTATACAAATACGTACACACAAATATAGTATTTACTAGTATTAGTAGCTGTGTAATCACACAATAATTGCTGGCTGCTAAATCAGCACATTTAACACGGGTGGTAATTGAGCAAGCCAGGCTCTCTTTGTTAAACATCTGACTATAAAGTCCTGCCTTAATAAAGGGGTCTGTTAGTATTACAGTGGGTAGAAATTAACAAGTCTTTTAATTCGTAATGTGACGCTAATTGAGAACAATGAGAAACATAACAAATGGAGAAAAAAATCGTACTTTCTTATTAATGACTCGTAAAAACGAAAGAAATTTCTTTCAGAAGAGAATTTATTGAAAATAATAGGACAAATTTAAATAATTTTATGATGAAATTGCCGTAATCCCAGTGGTGCAGTGAAAGCGTCAGTGGTAGCCTATTGTGCAGTTGCTCTTTTCCTGCAGTGAATTAGGACTGTAGGGAAAATAAAACAAGCCTTTCCTTTCATAATTGGAGGACCGTGGTTTTATTAACCATAATTCAATTGCCCTCCAAATTCACATCATTAGTTTCTCCACAGTTTTATTATCGAATCATTCTCTCCTACAGTCTCATTTTCCCCTTAAGTCAAAAGTCAAAATCTCAGAGAGAGAGAGAGAGAGAGAGAGAGAGAGAGGGGGAGACACATGCAGAGTGGATACTATATTATATCTCCATGTCAGCAGTCAATGTCGTACATGAATGACCTCTAACAACACTGATACACCTGCACCAGTTTCCTAGACAACCACCAGCTGTTGATCAACAGCTGAGGATGAACTGATGTACTGTACCATCTAAGGTGATTGTTCCCATTAGACTACTGACACTGTAAGAAGTAGCCACAAAGAGGTCCATTGTTAAAATCAAATCAACGTACCACACTAGAAATAGGAGATTAACTCTTGAGCAGAAAAATCCAAATAGCTGTATACGAAGCTGTACATCAAGGCAGCATAGAGAGAGCTCTGACCACCTGTGGCATTTCCCTCAAAGAGTGGCCATTGCTCTACCAGTGGTAGCCACAACACACACACACACACACACACACACACACACACACACACACACACACACACACACACACACACACACACACACACACACACACACACACACAAAAGGCTTTAAATGGTAAAAAGTGTACATTTTCCAAAATAGTTAAAAGTAGCCGCTCTACAAACTCAACGCAACATCATTTTTTAAGCATAACATATTTTTAAGTTGTTCATGTACATAATGTAGTGAAGCGCAGTAAACCATTTTAGCAGCATGGCGATGTCAGAGACTACACACACACACTATGCCTCCCATATACAGTTCACACAAACATACATGCCTCCAGGATCTACCATTTGGTCTACAATTTCCTCCATACAATATGCAAGAGAAAGCCTTCACAGCTGTCACAAGTAGGCCAACTGAGATTCACTCCAAATCAAATGAACCTTCAAATTCCAGGCATGTGTTCGTCTACAGCAGGGGGTACGCTTGATTTGATTAGCTCGGAACATAACGGAGGCTAGTGTTTGACCATCATATGACAGTGGTTCAGTATCAATAGGCAACAACCACACACAGCACTGCCAGAGCCTGGAACATGGATTATTGCATAACAGCACCTCAATTGCAACGTGCACATTGTATATAAATATGTATTTATTTATTGTAGGGGTAGCAAAAATGTATGATTGAACTATTAACAAATTCAGGTCCGGAAAAAAGTACTGGATTGCATCATGAAAAGTTTTCAAGCCTCTGACATTTTTTTCCCACATTAGTGCGTGTGCGTGCGTGTGTGTGTGTGTGTGTGTGTGTGTGTGTGTGTGTGTGTGCGTGCGTGCGTGCGTGCGTGCGTGCGTGCGTGCGTGCGTGCGTGCGTGCGTGCGTGCGTGCGTGCGTGCGTGTGTGTGTGTGTGGGTGTGTGTGTGTGTGTGTGTGTGTGTGTGTGTGTGTGTGTGCGATTTGCGTGCGTGTATGCGTGCATGCGTGTGTGCGTGAAATATGGGTGATGCAAGCCAACACTTGCACTTGAACTTCTGTTTGGAATTCATCCAGATCTACAACATGTTAAAAAAAAAAAAAAACTCTCCCAATCCTCTATTCCAAATCCTCACCCACGCTCTCGTCCAAACACGCTAAAGTAGGAATTTTGCAGAGGTAGTTATTTTTACAATGGAGGTAATCTCCGCCATCAGCAGGTTGGTCCCCACTTGGCTGCTGTCTGGTTATCTCTGCAGAAGCAGCAGCCATGCACACAGACAGGCCTGGGGACCAGGGGAGTTTGGGATGCAATGAGGTGGGTCTATAGCAGCACTTCCATGGGGAAATGGGGAAATAGGGAAGGGGGAGGAGGTGACTGGGTGTGCGCTGTGTGTGGGGCTGTGTGTGGGTGGGTGGGGTGGGGTGGGGGGGTTTGAACTGCAGAAGATTCTAGCAGAAGAAAATTTCTAAGGGCATGTTCACACTGTTCATGTTCACCAAAAATGACCAAAAGGTGACCACATAGAGCAAAAGGCGCTGGTTAGTGTGCTTTTTTTGACAGAGCGGAGCCACTTTTTATCAGCTGACAGATCACGATAAATTGTGTTTCGTGATCTTCGAGGTCTTCAAAATGCCCCCGTAAACTTTAAAACGAGCTTCATCCAGATGGAGCTCCTGGATGAGGTTGTGATATACAGTGTGCCCCGTACTGAAGTCAGTGCTGGAGGGGGTCACGTCTTTTCATTTTGTTCATAACAGGCAGACAGTGTGAACACCCCCTAACACAGTATTAGAACACAAGAGAGTCTGATTCAATACACAATTCCCGTAAGACTATCCAGTGTCCACTATCTTTAATGGTTAATATGCAATGGCGGTGAATAGTCGGCGTCATCAAGAATGTGCTGGATAGTGCATGTGTCCATTTCTGAACACTTGATAACATGAAACAACGCATTTGACGTAATCATTTTGCGATGTCAACATTTTGCAGAGAAATACACAGAAGACATTGCATATTTTTTGCCAGACAATATGTTGTTGATTCCCTTGCATCAGAACGATGGGATCGGTGAAGTACCTCTTTAATTTATAAATTTCTGACTCAAGAGTATGTACATGTAACCAATGAGGGTCCATATGGATACATTTATACACTCTCAGAGTTAAATGAACACTAAGGATTTGACTGTGTACAGTATAGGCTTATGCACTGCAGGGTGTTTTCACAGTGGCACAGATCACCTCATGGAAGTACAGTATCTGAGGAGACAGAGCCTGTAGATAACCTGATTAATGCGGAGCTCTGAGTTCCCGCTGGTATGATGAACTGTACACAGGCATGCACAAAGAAATTTGCTCCACTCCTGTATGAGAAAGACAAGCTTTATTTCTACTCAGAATCCACCATATCATTGGGTTATTTGCTTCTGGATACAGGCCAATCACATTCAAACAGCTGTTCCATGCTCCAGTACCCTGTTACCTGTCACAACCTTACAATCCGCTCTTTTTCCCCCTTTTTTCCATCTTTATTCTTCTGTCTGAATGAACTGGAGTCAGTATAGACAGAGTTCAGAGTAGTCCAGCACTGATGTATCGAGCATGACCAGCAGTGAAACCACAGTCAAAATATTTTGTTTAGTTGGCCTAAAACGAGAGGCCTTTTTAACTATGACAATACTAAGTGCAAGAGTGTCAGATGAAGTGTGTATGGGGGAATCCACAATTGAGTATCAGTCTGACCAGCGTTTGTTTCGAAAAACAGCCTCATACAGCACTGTGGCTGAGGAGGGCTTTCATGTGCTGCTTGGCAAATACATTATGTGTCATTTCCTCAGCCTCAAATAGCGAGAATACGAGTCCATTTACTGGGCATCTGGGTGGGTGTGTGTGGGGGGGCAGCATTCAGGTCCCCGGTGCTCCTAACAGGCAGGCATTGCAGTCTGTGCAACCTATCAACTCTCTTTGATTCCCTCTCATGCATTCTTCACTCAAAAACACTGTAAGCCCATTGATGAGGATTCTGTCTGTCTGTCTTTGTCTTTCTTTCCTTCTTTATTTCTTTCTTTCTTGTGTTCCCTTTGAGCATTAGGTGTGTATGCGCACGCGCGCGTGTGTGTGTGTGTGTGGGGGTGTGTGTGTGTGTGTGTGTGTGTGTGTTGGTGGAGAGCTATGAAAACGTCTGCCTCTCTGTCTCACAGGTAAGGTGTTTATTTTCAGGGCCCCATCTTCTAGTTTACTGAGTGGTGGCGTTTCTGCCTCTTATCGCCTGGCCCTCACGGGGCACTTTAGCCCCTCAAATCCTGTTCACCACATACTGGTTTTAGAATCTGTGAAATGAGTGCTAGAGAAGCGTGGCCACAATGTCTGCCTGTGTCGCCACTGGACTCAAATGGGCTCGCTGCTTTTTTGTCCAGGGAGATACATAAATGGAAGTTTTTAACACCTCAAAGGAGGCTGGGTCTTTGTGTTGCCACACTAGAGAGGCCTGCCAGTCTCCTGAGGAGGCAGACACGCTGAGTGCTACAGGACAAAGAACCAGAGCAGCAAAATCAGCAGGGGCATCACTCCGCTGTGGGTACCAGGCTCTCACACACACACACACACACACACACACACACACACACACACACACCCACACACATCCCCCCCGCCCCCCCCCCCCCCCACACACACACACACACACACACACACACACACACACAACACACACACACACACACACACACACACACACACACACACACACACACACACACACACCTACTGTACGTGTATTTATATATAGAGAGAGATAGACAGATATACACTGTAAACATCCTTAGAGTTAATCTAACTCAGAATGTACAAAGGGAACCAATGGACTTGTACAAATGGATAAATCAAAACTGAGGAGAATGAAGAAAGAAAGAAAGGAAGAAACAACAGACAGAAAACAAGACAACTAACTTATGATTCAAGATAAATGTGACACATTCCATATTCATTCATTCATTCAGGATAAATGAACAGAAGATTTATGAAAATGTCTGCATGATGAGCAATGCATACAACCTGACCACATAATCACACAGACTCGACAGCAACAATAAAACATTAATAAATAAATAAATCAGCTAAAAAAGAAAGGGAAGAAAAGCCCAATCTGAATAAAAAATCACTGTTATTCCATCTCTAACAATACCGAATACAGTAGCTAACTGTAAATAGGTTCATACGAAATCGAACAACCAACACACTCAATACAAACCTGCATAACAAACTCCACCATCTATTGATTTGAGCTCCACTATTTGAAAATGATTTCCTCATTTCCATGCCAATTTCCCTTATTGAAATTCTTATTTTTTATTCCCAAGGACTAGCCAACAACTGGCATCTACAATCAGTCTTTATGGTGTTTAGATGCCTACAATAAGCATTTAAATGCAAATATCTCTGCCTCGTACAAAAGGAGCTACAACTTCTGCCAGTAGCAATGTAATCAACCTGCAATTGTCTCCTGACTCCAAGTGGCTTGAGGCCTAAGCCGCAAGCATCTGTATTCAAATGATTCCCTATTCCAACACCATTGCGCTGAAAATCAATCACATGGTGAATTAAACCAGAAAGGAAACAATTGATCCATAAATGATCAGGTTACAACAAGGCACTGGTGTCTGCAAATTATTCAGTGTTCTTCTTGTTCAGGAAGAAGCAGGCACGCACTATTTGACAGTGCATGGCCTCAACCCACAGATGGCTTGTTTTACTGTCACACTCTTTTGGATTGACAAAGGCAAGCCTACAAAGAACTATTTGACACCTAGATCAACACCAGGACAGACTGCTTAAGCCAAGGGCATGTGGGACACCTCTAATTGTCTAGTAATAGAAAAAAAGTAAGTTTAGACAAGAATAGAACACACATAGACAGACATTCATATGGCGTGTTCAGTGCCACAAGCAAAGTTCACTCCATAATCTATAGCAATTGGGACACAGCATGCAATGAATAAACAATGCCATAATTATTTTTCTTCCCCACAACCAAGAACATTCAACTGGAAAATGTAGATAAATTAACACTTTATTTTGGTCATACCAAACAAGATTGCATCTGCCCTGACATTATTACAAACCATTGAGAGAATGGGTGATTTAAAAAAGAAAAGAAGGAAACAGGGGTCAATAATAAATGCAGGAAGGAGTGTACACAGCATATAAGGCCATGGTGTAAATCTCCTGGTGATTGGTTCATATGCATTGCATTGGCTTCCCTGGCCCCTGCACAGCCATTCTAACAATTAACATTATAACCTCTGCTGGTTTTGTTTTTATTTACAGCTGGAGAGATCATTTGTCTTTTTTTGAGCCCTACAATTAATAGTGGCATTTTCCAAATGCAAATGAGTCCATTTAGAAGGGAGGGAAAATGATCAGTTTGAGAATATTTCTGCCTTCTTAATCTTCTAAAGAGGGAAATGATTTAAAGGGAGGACACAAATCTCCTGTGACATGGCAGGAACTGTGGGGCACTTTCCTCTCTCTCTCTCTCTCTCTCTCTCTCTCTCTCTCTCTCTCTCTCTCTCTCTCTCTCTCTCTCTCATCTCTCTCTCTCTCTCTCTCTCTCTCTCTCCAGTCTCTCTCCCTTTCCCCTCTCACTCAATTCCCTTGCCCCTCACCCTCGACCTCTCTCTCCTCGTCGTCGTCCCCCCCCTCCTCCCATCCTGCGGGGTGGAAGGACAGCGAGTGAGAGACAGGGAGCCCAGAGTCAGGATCTAGCCGGCTTGTCCCTCAGAGGAAACAAATGTAGTGTTTGAGTCACTGATCACTGGTCTAATTGAGTTTAACACTCTTTTTCTGGATTGAAAAAAGAGCCTTTGAAATGAGAAGGTCAAATTACCTCTCCAGTCAGGCAATAAATAAGTCAAACAAGGTAAGGGGCTCCTGCCAGCATATTTTAGTGGCAAATTCAATTAGTGGAAAAACAGGAGATGTGTGGTTCTCTATTGGATGCTCTTCCATTCCATGCAGCATAGCCTAAGAGTCCGAGTTAAAGATCCCGCTGGCCAGACGAGGACTAGTTAATTAACCCTAATATTTAAGCTTTGAGAAGAGACCATTGCACATGCGTGTGCATTAAGCACACAACGCTAATATAAATGCTTTGATATCTCCATCATTAAATCAAATCCAACCCTAATACAGTATGTGATCGAGATACACAGTAAAAAAAAAAATTATAAATCTGAGTGAATTTCTTTTACCAAATGAACCCTTATTAAGCGTTCATTTGGTTACACTTGCATACTCTCAGAGTTAAATTACTGTCTACCCATGGTAATTTTATGAATAATCAAATACAGCCTAAACAAACTAGCCTGGTAAACCATCCCGTGAATTCGCATTATCATGTGTCTTCTGAAGACACATGACAACCGACCAGGATGGTTTACCAGGCTATAAACAGACTGCCTTGAAATAAATGTGTGACTG
>NC_137603.1:28698146-28793146 GCF_963280865.1 Gymnoscopelus braueri
CTAGTACTGTAATCTCAATGGGACATACCTGTATAAAGAAATTGTAGATTTTTTTTTGTAATTGCACTTCATCAAGATGCAGATTAACGTATGGTCATGAAAGCTAGCTGGTGATATGGATATTATATTTAATTCCCCTTATTTTATTTCACATATTCAGAGTTTTGTCATTTGACACCTTTCGGTTGCTGTTTCTCTCTTAAGAATTTGTAGGGTGGAAAATGATTATGAACAGTGCACCAGTAGCAGCAATGATAAACAAGCATAGTATGAAACAGAAAGTCCTCACTGAGTCTTCTGCACGCACCTGCTCACACAGTGTGCAGTAGATCAGTGTTGTTAGTTAGATTTAGTACATCATTCTACAACTATCTGTCTATGCTGTAGGTGGAGAGAGTGATATACCTATGATCTGAATAGTCATGGTTGCACATTCTTTCATTGGACTAACTTCTAGCTGCGGAAATAATTGTGAAATTAAGCTGGTCCTCATTTAGCTGAGGACCCCCTGGATCCCCCTCAAGGACCCCTGGGGCTCCCTGGACCCCACTTTGAGAACCACTGCTGTAGGTCAACGAGGTAAAACCAGAATAAAAAGTCCTGAGTGCTAATTTAACCACTTTCAACCTGGCGTCCCTATTTTGGCCATGTCATTATTATACGTATATTTAAAAAAAATAAAAAAATAGCAGTGCCAGCTCACAATTAGGTGTGATGTGTTTTGAGATTGTAGATCAGCTATTTATGCTATTTTTCAAAAACATTTTAGAGTATGGGGCTTAAGTGGTTGTTAAATACAAAAAATGTTTGGTAAAACATTGAAGCTATATATTTATATATATATATATTGTTTCAGTAACAGGGGTCTTCCCATCTTTCCAGCTCTTTAGTAAACAGTTCGGAAAAACAATTTAACCAACCAGAAGAGAGAGCCCCACAAAGCTTCAATTTGATAGTGTTCCAGTCCCTCCCCCCCCCCCCCCCCCCCCTCATCACTTCCAATGTCACTTGTTTATCCTATATGGGTTCTCTCTCCTGACTGGATGAAATTGCTATCCTGGCCTGAAAATGTATTTTCAGTTTACTAAAGAGCTGGAGAGATGGGAGGCCCCCGTTACTGAACAAAAACTCTATAGCAATCATTGGCAATAATTGCTTGGAATGGAGCTATTTCACACTTATTTGAACAAAAGCATATCACTTCCTTCCCCTTTAACTGTGTGCCTCAGAGTTAAATGAATGCTTGGGATTTGGCAGTGCAGATGCTTTTCAGGAGTTCCATCCTCTCTCACTCGACCGTGAACATCAGCAGGACGTCTGCTCTACACTAGATAGGATTTAAATACGCCTTGATTGGTTGTAAAGTGTTGCAGTGGTTTACAGGCTATTGCCATTCTACCCGCGAGTACTCTTCAATATTTCATTCACTGTGAACACGTTTGGCATTATAATTAAGAAACTATGTCAAAGTGACTATATTGCTCACCACTGAAACAGCCCAGTGACAGTAACCAGTGCCACCCTGTGAGCAGGACACATGGCATCAATATGTGTCTATGGGTTTTATTGTTAATGGAACAAACCATGGAACTACACCCATGTTTTTTTATGGGCCTCTGAGAAGAAGAAAGAAATACAGCGTCTTTTTACACACTTTTATTTAAATGTCTGGCAGTAGCCACAGTAGCAGCTTGCTTCACATTGCTATAGTTGATAGTCATTTTATGCATATTCATTTGTCCTATACATCCACCGTGGACTTGTTTAAGAAAACCTATAATAAACTAGAAAAAGTGCTCCTCGGAGCACAGGTCTCCGCCAGGTCAGGTACGTTATTGTGGCCTCCTGGTGGCGCTATAATAGGCCAATGTGAAAAGGGTGCCATTTATTCTTAGGTCGTTCACGGCAATCGGACACTGCATCCATGCTATAACAGGCCAATGTGAAAAAGGGTGGCATTTCTTCCTTGGCCTAGTGGGAATGTGTTTGAGAAATTTCACGGAAATCGCAAGCTGCGTTCATGATTTGAGGCATTGTGTTCAAAACGGACCAATCCTGCAAATTTTGGAAGCGAACCTTAGCCAATGAGGATGGAATATGGGAAATCGGGACAGATCCGTGTTGATCACATGACTATAGAGATACTGTGTACCGATTTGCATGACGTTTGGATAAAATCTGTAGGAGTAATGTAAAAAAAGAATGTTTTGCACAAATCGGCCTCCAGGTGGCGCTATAACAGGCCCATAACAGGCCCAAAAATTTGAGGCAGAGGTTCTGAATTGGCATCGAGGGAGTGTGTGTGCACAGTTTCGCAGCGACTGGGCCAACGGTGCCGGAGATTAGCTGCTAACGGACAGGACACACACACACACACGGACACACGCGGACGGACGGACGGAGGGTAAAACATACTCTCTCACCATGCCTTTCGGCCTGGCGGAGACAACTACTAATCTAATATTTTATATGAAAGTGCTAGTGTTATTAAACTAAACACCTACGTACACACAGACAAAAACAAAGCGAGGAGGAAAGCTGCGGTCAGTAATTTTTTTCTAGTAAGAGAGATGAGTGAGTTCAATGGTTAAAAGCAAACTTCTTCAAATAACAGAAATAAGTGCATCATTGAAAGCTAGGCCTCTGCTTGAATGTAGAAATTATGACAGGGTTGAGAGCAGGCGGCAAGCATGAATAAAATGTAATTTTGTCCAATCTCTATGGTAGAGTATGTTAATATAACTTATACAAGTAAGACGCGTGAACGCTGGAAGCGAACGCAGCTCGAAAATATTGTGTATTTACGGACTTGTAATCCGTGTTATTTCACCGTGATGGGGAGAGAACATTGACATTGTGTGTGTGTGTGTGTGTGTGTGTGTGTGTGTGTGTGTGTGTGTGTGTGTGTGTGTGTGTGTGTGTGTGTGTGTGTGTGTGTGTGTGTGTGTGTGTTTTGCAGGCTGTTGTGCATTTTAATCAGAGCATTGTCTAAATTCCTGCACTCTGGCGCACTCTGGCGGCTGCACACAGGCAGTGCATGCACACAGAGAGACACACACACCCCGAGCACGGTTTCATAGTAAGCTCCACTTACACGGAGGCGCGCCTTCGCCGTGTAAGTGGCCTTCTGCTGCGTTCGCAACAATTGGGGTGGTTATATTGTGTCTCCCTGCTCTTCTATTGAGACATTTAGATGTCAATGGTCATCATGTCTCACCTAGACACAGGATCTAAAATGAATTTTGACCTGATGGTCAAGATTCAATGTATCCCCTGGGCAAGCAGGCAGCCAGACTCTATTAGCTCAATTGTAAAAAATGGTGCACTTGCGCAGGAAACCAGGTTCAAAACGGGTCTCTACTCTGTAGCAATGGGACTCTCGTCCATATTTTTTTTACAGTCTATGGTTGAGAGCTCAAAGTCAATTGAAAGCCATTTAAAACACGTTCTTTTTCCTTCTGTCTTCTGACTCAATAGGTTTAGGTCCTGCCTTCTCTTAGAAATGTCATGTGGGGTTCAACAAATGTCAGTATAATGTCAGACCATTGTAATTCATCCTTGACTAATCCAATCACAGTTTATTTGTAATACGTACAGTATATGCACAAGGAACAGCATAGTAGAAGAACAGGTGCTGTATAAAGGTTGTTGCCTTGTTAAACAAATACCCCCCCTCTCTCTGTCTGTATACATATATATTCACGCACGCACGCACGCACACACACACACACACACACACACACACACACACACACACACACACACACACACACACACACACACACACACACACACACACACACACACACACACACACACACACACACACACACACACACACACACACACACACACACACACACACACACACACACACACACACACAGAGAGAGAGACACCGAGACCTTCTTTGTGAAGGAAGAGCACAATGAATAGAACATTGGGACCGGGAAAGATTGGAAAAAAGGAAACGTTGTGTTGTGGACAAAGAAATGTTCCCATAACCTTCTGTCTTTCTTTATCTATCTCTGCTCAATGTACAGCAGAAACAGTTTCTATCCATTTCAGGGCTGTGATGCACGGAGCACACAGGCGTCCCTGTCACGCTTTAATAGATGGTTTAAATCAATGAAAACTTACTGAGAATGAGCATGTTGATATGTTATTAAGTTGAAGATATCACAGATGTCTCTTGGACATTACAGGGGGAGGCGTGATTCTGGACTGCATGCCAGCAGCACCACGGCCACAGAGGTGGTCTACCTCCCGTTTGCACTTAATGTTTAAGGTTAACGGAGAGCTTTTGCTCATACCCCATCTCCGGACATCATAACAGACGGGTTTCTTTGTTTACAAACATTACTGGGTGTGTGAGCATTCAGACAAGCTACCCAACCAATAATGGTCTGGTGGCATTCTGCAGGATATGACGCGATATGACGTGATATTGAAAGATGGCGGATTTGAAATTGCTGAACAATCGGCTTCATTTACGGTCTGTAGAGTATGGGGCGTAACGCTGTCCATTCTTTTTATACAATCTATGGTCTTAACACATGCCAGAGGTTTTTTAAAACAGGGTACATCCAGTGCCAGCATTTCTTACAGTTTACGCTGATCGTTTTAGAACTGCAGAAGCCACCAACGAGGACCCGGATGTAAACAAACGGTGTCTGGGTAATGGCCGAGGGTCCCGTCTAACGACTGGAACAAAATATTTCTACCGCAATCCGCCATTGCAGAGTGATCGCCGTCGAAAATGGCTTGTTTTGACCACTGCAAAAAAGTATGGAGATATGGACCTTTTTCTCCAGATCCTATCATAGAGCACCGAAGTCCTGACGTCACTGCCAGTAGAGGCAGGGGCGGATTAACCCTTCGTGGTGCCCGGTGTTTGGACCCGGTTCGGTGCCCCCCCCGGGAGCGTTTTGTCAACGGGGAGGGGAAGCAGCGCGGACCCGGTGCGGTGCCCCGCGGGAGCGTTTTGTCAACGGGGGGGGGGGGGGGGGGGTGAGCGGAGCCCTGCTTCTAAATTTCTGCGTTTTGTGTGTGTGTGTGTGCCCGCCCCCCCTAAGGGAATTCATTAAAAGGAAGCCTGAAAGAGGAATCCGTACCAGAGCAACCACTCGAGGAGATTGTGAAGTGCCGCACCGGCAAACAACCTTCGGTCAAAATGTCCTCTCAGTACAGGGTTGTGTAGCATGGAATGGCCTTCCTCTACATATAAGGGATTGTGCTACATTTCCATCTTTTAAATTCAATGTGAAAAGATGGTTGCTTGAAAACCAAAGCTGCAACCATTTGTGATCATATTTTAGTTTTTTTTAGGCTATGTGATGTAATGTAATTGTATTTCACCGTTTGTCTGTTTTCTGATGTTATTGTTTTTCTGTTTTTCTGTTTTGTGTGAGGACTGCGGATGAAAATTAGCATCTTTGCTAAATCCGGTGTATTTACGTTCACGTGACGTTCATTAATATGCTCTGTCCTGTCTAAATAAACAAATAAAGTAAAGTACCAGCTCAAATGTCAGACGAACAGTCAGACGAACAGCAATATCAATATCATTAAATGTCACATGTATGACCGTACCAAGAAAGAAAGAAAACACATTGAGCTACCACATAACGGAAAATTGCATTAGTCGGTATGATTGTAAAGTTTGATTTGCTCATTTAGGGCAAGAACTTAAATCAGCGCTGATTTATCCCGATTTGAACATCAAGGCATGATTTTTTCACATTATCTTCAGAGCATTGTGTGTGTGTGTGTGTGTGTGTGTGTGTGTGTGTGTGTGTGTGTGTGTGTGTGTGTGTGTGTGTGTGTGTGTGTGTGTGTGTGTGTGTGTGTGTGTGTGTGTGTGTGTGTGTGTGTGTGTGTGTGTGTTTGCATATATGTACACCTTGCACATACAGTACAGTACAGTGTACAGTACAGTATTACCTTTCAACGGGTAGCATGTTAATTGAGAAAGTGATCATTTCACACTATCAACTATTTACCAGCTCAAATGTCAGACGAACAGCAATATCAAAGCTCATATCAGAATACATCAGTCACACGAGAAGAACATAAATTCATCTTAGTGGGACCCATCTGTCCTTGATCCATGGTCTGATCTTTTGTTCTAGTCACTGCATAACTAAGCCCACTTATGATCTTTACATACTTTCTCTCATTAGTGCAGTTCTACATCATTGACCTTATAGCCTCTGGAGTGGTAAGAAAAGCAGGTAATATGTGTGGGTTTGAGATCAGGCCATAACTCCAGAGGACAGGGAGAGATAATCTTGTACTGTTTTCATAATAACCCTTGAGTTAAACAGTTTTATTCAAATTTGGTATGATTGCACTACTGACCAAGGGTGAGACAATTAGCATCAGTTAATTAAAACAGGCCTCTGCCTTGACACAAGATTTGATTCTGGAGCGTTTCCCTGAACATGTCCAATTGCAGAATATATTACACAACAGCAATACAAAGTTTTTACTTGAACCTATTCATTTTTTTGTTTGAAAATACAAATTAACTTTATTAATAAAAATCATTCAAATAAAATAACATCATTGACCTTATAGCCTCTGAAGTGGTAAGAAAAGCAAGTAGGGGTAATATGTGTGGGTTTGAGATCAGGCCATAACTTCGGAGGACAGGGAGAGATAATCTTGTACTGTTTTCGTAATAACCCTTGAGTTAAACAGTTATATTCAAATTTGGTATGATTGTGCTGTAATGACTAAGGGTGAGACAATTAGCATCAGTTGTTAATTAAAACAGGCCTCAGCCTTGACACAAGACTTGGATTCTGGAGCGTTTCCCTGAACATGTCCAATTGCAGAATATACTACACAACAGCAAGACAACATGCCACACCAAGAAACGTCATGTTCAATGTCACATCACATGTATGACCGTACCAAGAAAGAAAGAAAATACATTGAGCTACCACATAACGGAAAATTGCATTAGTCGGTATGATTGTAAAGTTTGATTTACTCATTTAGGGCAAGAACTTAAATCAGCGCTGATTTATCCTGATTTGAACATCGAGGTAACATCAAGCACCTGTCTTATCTTGTCTTATCTTGTGAACCTTATTTCACAAGGAATGGCAGCTGTCTGTACAGATAAGAAACAGCTAAATGTTGACATTTTGCCAAGCTGGTAATAGTCTCTATCTCTACATTTTATATACCAATGATAGTCCATTTATGCATTGGGATATTATTATAGGAATTTTATTATATTTATATATTTTTTAATTTAACCTATTATTTTTCTAGTTTGAAAAGACAAATCAATTTGATTAACTCTCTCAGTGCCACGCCCCGACATATCCCGAGTTTTTCCCGAGTACCCTCAGTGCCAGCACGAGAAATCCCGAGTTTTTACTTTTGACTGTGGTCGCGCTATTCTGTATATTTTTCATGATCACTTTCGCTTCCTGACTACATCAGACTCACCCGGAGCCGGATGTAAAAAAAAAATTTCATTTCCGGGTCACGTTGTTTTTCTCCGGTGATTTTCGGCCAGAATAGGGAAAGTCACGGTTTTTCACACGGTATAAAAAGCGAACGGAGAGGTCCACGTCTACTCTCTTTGGTCTGGGTGACGATCAGTCATCGTAGTCGTGTATCGCATCGTAATTTAGCCCGATCAACGATTATCGAAAATGTCAACATCCGGTTCTGACTGGATATGACGTGAGCCTGTTTGGGAGGGGGCGAGTGAGCCAGCGAGATCATCAATGTGTCGATTTGTTGCTCTCTACTGGTAGAACTGTATTATGGGTTTAAAACCCCAATCAGATCATTTATTTGAATGAAAAATTACAAAATTTAAAAATTTAAAAAAACGCAAATTCCTGGCAGTTTGGGAGTACTTTATGAAAATACTCTTGGCACTGAAAGAGTTAATCCAAATCTTTAAAATAAAATAACATTAAATGAAACATTTAACAGCACTTTACTAAGCCAAGATGTCTCAACTCCAGCAGAGGAAAGCAACTTGAACCAATTATTTTGTCTTGTTTGAAAATACAAATTAATTATATTCATAAAATCATAAAAATATCATATAACATTAAAGCATTTAACAGCACTTAAATGCGAAAATGTTTAGTCAAATGTATCCCATGCTATTATTGGGCATTACTGTACATGCCTCTATATGGCTCTGTCAAGGTTGAGACTGCCTGTTTCTTCTCTAGTGCCAGAACTACTGTACTATGTAGAAGGGTTTGACATAAAAAACACAGGTGGACAGTAACAAAGTACATTTACTTGAGTACTGTGCTCAATGTACTTACATTTTTTTCCCGAGTGTCTGTACTTTACTTGAGTATTTGTATTTTTGGATACTGACTTTCACTCCACTACATTTTAAAGACAAATATTGTACTTTTTACTCCACTACATTTCTAGGCAGGGAAAAAGTACATAATGAATTAACCCCTTAAGCCGTATGTTTCAAATATAGTGAAAATATCCAATCTACAAGCTCACAATGTGACACATTGTGACCAGGAGTATCGATTACTGGGGTTGAGTACTTGGCCCCAAAATGCCTAGCTTCTGATCATCAAAGCCAGTAGAGGATATGTTGTGATTTTAGAAATGTATTCTGTATAGTAGAATAAGACTTTGTTCCCACAGATAGATATTTGCGATTTGCAGTTGTTGGCTAAAATGTAAGTCAGATTGGTTGTTTAAAACATGCCGTTTTCCCATATGATAAAAAGTGAGACATTTTGGAAATGATTTTATGCATGCCTCAGACTTCTTTCTGTGGTATTGGAAAGCAGTTATTGTGTTTATCTCTAAGTGTGGGGTTCTCCTGCTTGTACATCTTAATGACAGGGTATACAATTTTAATGAAGGGAACTTGCAAAGGCGTGAATTGGCTGCTAATAATTACCACCTTTTGTTTTAATTGCCATTCATTAATTATTGTATCTTTCTTTCCACTGAGATAATGCTGTTTTTAAGCTGGATAACAACGCATAATTGGCTTTGCTTTGTTTTCACATTACAAATCTTCCTACTTGTCAAACTACTGGAGTGGTTCTTATTTAACCTCATTTCAAGTAGTAGACAGGTGGGCACAATAAGAAAACAGAGTCTCACAAGAGCAAACATGGCAAAACATTTGCGTTACATTTAACCACATGAACCTACGGCGAATATTCTGCGAAAATAGCCTATCTACATTGGCTATTTTCTGTGAAGAGAAGGGCAGACCAAGTATAGAGTCCTGGGGGACACCGGTCAACTAAGTTGTTATGCTATACTGAAAAACGGTGCATGTGGGAAGATGGGTAAAGTTAAACAGCTTTTATCTAAGTATGACATTTTAGCTTCAGTATTGCCATTTTGATGCAAGGGAGATGGAAAAAAAAGAAAACTATTACGTACAGGGTCAACATGAGCTGTCTATAAACTGGCAAAAAAAAAAAAAAATGAATAGTTTTTAGCCCCCACAGGGCAGCATTACAGTATAGGAGTGTAATTCATCTCCTATCTCTTTATACATTTGTAGCATAGGAGTATGTTTAGGTATTTCTGCTTGATTAAATTACATAAAACAGAAACATTTGCAAACTAGAAAAAGTGACTTTGACTACGTTCTGTAGGAATAAAGAGGATAAGTCTCAGAGATAATTCAGACTCCCTTCAACCTGTCAGGTTGGTTTTGTCCATGCTGGAAGCACCCCGTTATCTGATAGACAGAATGTCAGGCAGTATAGTCCTACCTGTTCTCTTTCAGACAAATAGTCATTATCAGAACCTCCCCCCCAGGGTAGTATTTATCCTAAACATCATGTGTTGCCCCTCAATAGAAACAGATTGTGATGCTGCCCACACACATAAACACAATGATCAGCGGCCACGTTCCTCCACATCACATCAGTGCAAGAGCTCACCCACACAAATATCCAAGCAAAAGTGCTTCATTCTCTCTATCTCACTCATACTCAACTGGGATCAAGTAAAAATCACCATGCAGGTTTAAGTACTATTACGTGTGTATTCATGCACGCGCGCACACACACACACACACACACACACACACACACACACACACACACGCACACACACTACTGTAACTCATTCAAGGCAGAAATCCTCACAGAGCAAAGGAAATGTATGAATTGTTGAGCAATAGAGTATGATGTAAATTACATCCTACACATTGGCAGATGATGAATACAGATTAAATTATGAAATATTTCTGTTAAAACAATTATTGTAGCCTACAGCACGTCTCTTACAGTACATGTCGTATTGTCACAAAGCCTTGACTTGGCAATGGCTTTGTATTGGCTGACATACTATTTATTTTGTTGTGAATCAATTTTGTGAAGTTTGGAAGCCAAAGTATGATATCATTGGAATAAAGTAGCCTATAATTGCTTTCATCTGACACTGCAGACTTGTTATGGAGAATGTTGATTAAGTAGGAGCACGTACAGGACTACAATATAGCCCCGTGGGACCCCACAGGGATGAAGATATATTGGATTTTGTGAGAGAGAATAGTGCATGGACAAAATATAGTTAGTTCAGTGCCATACATTATAGTAGTTGAAATTTTCCAATTAACACTGTCCTATTTCAAGAATTAAAAGCCACAAAGAATTATACATTGTGGCTTATTATATTGGAGAGTGGGTGCTATCTGTGGACTTTTATAAATTCATTCAGCCTTGTCAAACTCAATTACCCTGGGCTGCCGCCAACTTTGGAGTGAGATTTGATCATTTGAGCGTATATCACAATACCAAGTACAGAAAATGCAAAAAAAAAAAGAAAGGGTGACAGGGTGAGAAATAGTATAGTTGTGGCGTGAGAACATTTAGACTGTAATTTGTCTGAGTCTCACTCTCAATGTGTTTGTTTGTTTGTTTGTTTATTATCACTTACAAGAACATTTAAAAATGATACACAAAGATTCGGTAGAAATGTGAAGGAGAATGCCTAAAAACCCTCCAGGGGCTTGAGAAGTGGCATTCTCAGGGAATATTTGTACATTCATAGGATAAAATTATGTGTGAGAGTTGGCAGCTGTACCACATCACCACATCAACAACTAGAAAGGGGCGCATATCTCGACTAGACTGGGTTGCCTAGCCAGGGCTGTGTAAGTCTTCATGGGTTGCAGCCGTCAGGACTCGAGGAAGCTGCAGGGGACATATAGCGTTTATATGACATATGGTGCAACATATGGTGCAACTTTTCACATTTGCGGTGCACCCTATGGGCAGATGTAATAGTGCTATCAGAGGTGCACTCTATAAGGCCCCTCAACATGACATTTGTAGCATTTGTAGTGCTCCCTGTGCTTTTGGCTCTGCGTTGTTTAGAAGCCCCTCTTTCATTGTGAGTTCGGACGATGTGTTCATATATTTTTTTTTGTATAGGCCCCTCCCTCAAACATTAGAAGGCAATTATAGGTAATCCAAACGGAATATGATAAATCAGAATGATACATGTTTATCACATAACTCCAGAGATAATGTGTGGCGATTTGTTGGGGTTTTGGACAAAATATGTATGAGTAGTAGCAAAACGAGTGTTTTGAAGACGATGCAAAATTTTGGAAAATGTAGTTAGGCCCTATATGGGGAGTTGCATTATTTAAGGAATCCAGGAAAAAATACATATTGATTGTACAACATATGGTCCAGGAGTTAAGATTGTACAACATATGGTCCAGGAGTTAAAGGCCAAAACATAAGGCGGCGCGGTGTGGTGCCACCATGAGGCTGATTTGAAAAGTTTCAGGTGGAGTATCTTCCTTGGCCTGCTGGCAGCCTGCACGAAACGTTAGGTGCTGATTGGTCCAGCGGTTTCTGAGATAAGCTGCACTCACTCACTCACACACACTCACACACACACACACACACACACACACACACACACACACACACACACACACACACACACACACACACACACACACACACACACACACACACACACACACACACACACACACACACACACACACACACACACACACACACCATGTCCGCTTCGCAGCCTGGAGGAGATAATGAGTCCGTGTACAGGAGGAGACTGGGGATAAAAGTGTTGCAATGATGATTTTTTTAATTGGCTCTTGACTGCTGCAGTACATGTTCCTGTGCTGCTATACTGTATACCTGAACAATAAAGGTTTATCTTATTGATTTTTCTAAACTCATGTGAGTCACCTACAGCTTAAAATTAGATCACATCACTGACAGTGAGTGTTCTACAGTGTTGCGTTACCGGGATAGTGGACATTTGCAGTCTTGCGGTACTGGTAGTAGCCATTCTGGACAAGTAAATACTACCTACATGGTAAGAGGAGTTGATCTAAGCAAGGCAGGAGATGGAGTGTGATGCAGTGACACCTGCTGAGAGAAGTGCAACAAGAGGAAGGTCCTGTACCTGAAAAGTACATGATTGAGAAGGAGGAGCTCACAAGCAAGGTCAGAGAAGTGCAGGAAGCCCATCTGAACCAGAAGCATGGAATGAGCTGGAAGCTGGTCAATAAGATTGATCACCGTCTTGCTGCTGAGTCTGTGGTATTGGATGGGCAGTCTGAGGTGGAGAGAGAGTTTGAGGACCTAGACGTTGAGGATGGGCCCTTAACAATGGGAGTATGTCAAAGGCAAAGGGTGAATTAATCTGACAGCATTCAATATCTTGCAACCAATTCAAATTTGGTTTTAGAGGTCAATAATCAAAAGCAGTATCACATGGTCCATCACCTTATAGTTCTGCTCCAGTGCGAACTTAGTCTGGGATCAACTCGTTTTACAGTTTTCTGATCCAGTCTAGGGCGAAAATAACTTCGGCATTCCTGTGGGGAAACAAAAACAAAGCGGTGCCAACCGGATATATCTGTTTCAATATTTCAATCGGATATATAACCGGTACCACTTCCTAGAATTCTAGATTAGGCGTAGCCTAGACCGGATCACACTAGTAGTCAGTTCAGAACGAAAACGAGGTTACTGCCACCTCCTCTAATGGAAGGCTTTAACCACTTGACCCTGGCGTAAAAAAATTGGGCATGCCATTATTGTACAAAATAGCCAATAGTGTGTTGTCTGCACTTCTGAGTGCAGCTGCCCTTCACCAGATGTCCAAAGCACCAGGTCAAAGAAACGAGACCCGTCCATCCAGGTAAGCACTTGATTTAGACATTTTCCTCTGGGAAAGTCTGTCATCCATCAAAACAGCTTCTTCACTTCCTTTCTTCCCCCTCTCATTTCGTTCAAACAAACATTGAGGTTTATGACCTTATGAACTGATTTGCATTACAAGCAGCATACTGTGTAACACCTATAATTCATGTATGAATTATAGGCGTTGCACAGTAGCTGCTTCACAACATCAGGAATTATGTCTATATTCTTTCATTCTCATACTTTATTTCTTACCTATTCACTTCTGGTCACTTATGACCGCCCCTCAGATTTAAATTGCCCCTAACACAGAGTCCATTTTTATATTGACACCTGGGATTGTGCAGTGTACATTTCCATCTGCAGACATATTGTACACTACAGTATGTCATAATTATGGAATATACCTACATATTGAAATGCAGAAACATACTTTCCTGACTACTTTTGATTATTATTGTTACGAGTAGTCATAGTTATACCGGCGGGCGTAGTACTGATAGTTTCATAAATTTGCCCACTCTGGATGAATATTACATTTGCCTGCACACACCATTCCAGGTAACCATAACAAATGACAATTAATTTCTGTCATGTTTGTGAAGGGATCAGTGAAGAAAGCAATTGATATACATCATGCAAGCAAAACATAATATTTATTCCAGCTCAATCTCAGACTTTCCCCGAAGAGTCTATCTGAAGCTATACGGAAATGCCATCCATCTCTCTCTCTCCCTCCCTCTCTCTCTCTCTGAAGAATCCACTACTAATATTTTAAGATTAATGTTTAAGTTGGGCTGGCAGCTTCCTTCTAGACTCTAGAGAGACCCAAGGGAGATTTTTTCCCTCTACATTTTGTACTTCATATAGCCTAGAGCAAACATACTGTAAGGTGCACATGCATACATGCATCTATAAGACAGAGCTGCTCAGTGGCAGATCCCCCAGAGGAGAACTGACAGAGATTTGGCTTTGATATATGTGCTTGTCACCATCTTAATGAGCAGATCCTTCTGGTGATGTTCAATACAAGCTCCAGAAAGGCAGACATAACTGTATCCTTTCTGCCTCTTGGGTTATTTTCCCCCCTCTGCCTCCGCCAGTCCTCCATCCTTAACACGCTGATTCTTTCCTCAGCCAACGAGGTGTTTCTCTCTCACCCGATTCTGTCTCTTTTGAAAAGGATATGCACTCAGCCCTGTACCTCTGATTCATTACTGCTATAAATCATCAAAGATAAGACTTAGCTGAAGGCAAAGTCCACCCAGGTGCCAGACGTATTGTGAAAAGTAGAAAATAATGTAAAAAGCAAAAACAATAACAAAAAAAAACATTTCACTGGCTTATCCAATTAGCCTAGTTTCCATTTTTGAATAGAAAGCCTCTGCCTCAATGATTGAGCCATCACTGTATCACTGTAGCTTCTAGCTTCTGAATAAAACATGAGGTGAAAAGAGATGAGATTGGCCATGTCATTAGGCTATGGGCAAATGTTTTCAAAATTCTAAAAAATATATATTAAAAAAACATCGCATTTTCGAAAATAGCTAAGCAGATGTTAAGCAATGCAACATGCTGTGAGCTTGTAGATTGGCTATTTTCGCAATTTGTCATAACACTGAAAGGGCTTAAGTGTTTTTAACAGTGGTGTAAAGTAACTAAGTACATGTACTCAAGTAATGTACTTAAGTACAATTGTGATGTATTTTTTTTTTACTTTACTTGAGTATTTCCAATGTTCAATACTTTTACTTCTACTCCACTACATCTCAGAGGCAGTACTTTTTACTCCACTAATTCTTTGAACACTTTAGTTACTAGTTACTTTGAAGTAACTATAACTAAAACGTACATTAACCAGCCCTCTATATACTTTGGCAATTTGAAAATAGCCGATCTACAAGCTCACAACGATTCGCTTTGCGATGTGTTGAGAGCTTGTAAATCTGCTATTTTCAAAAGATTTTTTATACATATTCAATATGTATAAAATATCAAGTTCAATATGATATTGGACTTGTGAAATGGGACATAATGAGTACTTTCACTTTTGTACTTTAAGTACATTTTGATGCCAATACTGGAACAACAGAGCCTTCATTAGTATCATTGGTAACACCTGTGAAGGAAGTAAAGAAGAGGCCCAATCTCTTTCCAACATGGCTGCTGTGCATAGAGCCCATGGCTGCCTGTCTTACACACAATGTAACCGACTAAATAAATGCCAACGGCCAAAATGTATCCGACTTTAAACGTCTCAACGTCAGCAGAGGACTTTTTAAACCTTTCCAGCACGACGCACACATCACTGAAACTAGACTTCAGCCACGGGCGGCAGGTGAAAGTATGCATCATATCGATGTTGGGCGTGCTGATCACCTTGGGAAACATCGCGGTCCTCATGGTCATCGCGTCCGCCGTGTCTGGATGGAAACGAAACACCCGATACTTACTGCTGTCTCTCACCGTGGCGGACTCTGCGTTCGGCCTGATCGTGATGCCCATGAACCTGTGGGTGAGTTTGATCAAGGACTACAAGGATCAAGGTCCGGATGTTGTCTGTCACGTCGTGGCCTTTCTCAACGCCACCGTATACTCGACGTGCATCTACACGCTGGCGTCCACGAGCCTCGAAAGGTAATAATAACAACTAGAAACAACATTTCTAATAAAGTGTGCCTGCCGCTCGCCAAGTGTTTTAACTACCTTTGATAGCTTGAAGTACTTTTACTCAAATACAGTACAACACTGCATCTGGAGCAGCAACAGAATAAATATAAAATATTTGTACTCAATGTATTTACTGTTATATTCTTTGCTCACTTTATTTACTTTTAAGTATTACTCATTTTAACATTTTTTTTTATATTTTTACTACATTTTAACAAAGTAACTTAAGTATTTTTACCCATTTTTACTCAATATATGCACTTTTAATAAGTTTTAACTCATTCTAAATACTGTTACTGTTATGAAAGGGATATTTCACGTTCAAAAGAAAATTGGGTCATGTTATCATCTACTCAGGCTTTTGGGAGCACCTCGGACAGTTTAAGTTGCTTGATTCAGTATTTAGTTTGATATTCATTTTATCAGACACGCCCCCTTCCTATTCAAACCCTTGTAACTTCAAACTCCATTTTAACCATGTTTGATTCATCGGGAACACCCGTCCTTGGTTCTGGTGATTGATATTGTCCTTCTAATACGTGAGGGGGCCGTGTTTTTTCAATTACTTTTTTCATTTATTATTTTTAAGTTTGAATAAAAATAAAAATAAATAAAAAAGTAGTCGAAAAAAAGTTACAAATGGAGTTTGAAGTTATAATGGGTTTGTAAGGGGGCGTGTCTCATAAAATGAATATCAAATATCTAATACTGAATCAAGCAACTTAAAAACTGTCTGGGGGGCTCACAAAAGCCTGAGTAGACGATAAAATGACCAAAACATTTTTTGAAAGTGAAATATCCCTTAAGTATTTTTATAGGTAATAATAATACATTTTATTTGTATTGCACTTAAATTTGAAACAAACCTCAAAGTGCTACATTACAGAATAAATAAAATATTTGCATAGAACACATTTGCATAGAACAATCAATAAAAAGGAGGGTCTTAAAAAAACAATTTTAACTAGTAAAAGTGTTCCTCGGAGCACAAGTCTCCTCCAGGTCAGGTAGGTTATTATGGCCTCCTTGTGGCGCTATAATAGGCAATATGAAAAGGGTGCCATTTCTTCTTGGGCCTTGCACGGCAATCGAACTGCATTCATGATTTGAGGCATTTTGTTCCAAAGATGTGGTTTGCTAAATTAGACCTGCTGGTGGCGTAATAACAGGCCAATGTGAAAAGGGTGGCATTTCTTCTCGTGGGAATGTGCGTGCAAAAAATACTGTGTACCCATTTGTGTGGTTTTTTGTTTTGTTTTTTTTGGACAGAATCTGAAGGAGTAAGAGCAATTTTTTTTCTCCAGAAGTCAGCCTCCTGGTGGCGCTCTAAAAGGCATATGTGAAAAATGTAGGGCAAAGGTTTTCCCTTGGCCTCTAGGGAGTGTGCGTGCAAAGTTTCACGCAGATCGGTGCAGTTATAGGTAAAAACGTTAATCGGCCTGTTATAGCGCCACCATGAGGCTGATTTGAAAGTTTACAAGTGGGATTTATTCCTGGGCCAAGTGGGAATCTACGTGGAAAATTTCACGGATATCGCATGCTGCGTTCATGATTTGAGGCATTTTGTTCAAAATAAACCAATCCTGCAATCTTTGGAAGCCAATCAGGATGGAATATGGAAAGTCGGACAGATCCGTGTTGATCACATGACTGTAGAGATACTGGCCCTCATTTATCAACGCAGCTTATAAACCGGCTTATATTTTTCCATATATTCGGCCGTACACCAACGTCGAAGTCACATTTATCAACGAATCCTACACAGCGGCTGGAACCTAGCGTCATTTAAATAACACGCCCTTAAATATTCTCAAAACGCCCCGATTTTACGACATGAAGAAGGACCAGAATACGACCAAAGACATCAAAAGCCAATGAGAAAGAGTTCCCCCGCCTGCCTCGCCACACACGCACACGCCCCCCCCCTCTCTCTCTCTCTCTCTCACACACATACACACACACACACGCCCGCCCAGCTGTGTTTTTCATGTATTGTAATCCGTACCGTTACCGTAGCGGTACAATCTTTGTCACGTAGGCTTGTAGCCTACATGAATGACATATTATGATACCAATCACATCGCCATGAATGGAATACGTTTGTATATTAATTTATTTAACCCATACCGAGCAGTGCACAAGCAGTCATGTAGGATATTCCCCGTGAGACGGCAGTGGTTTCGGTCCGTCCCGTTAATAAGAGATTGGAGCGTCGGGTTTATATCCTTAACCCATCCAGATTGCAGTCTTCAAAACTCTCTATGACATAACTCCATAACATAGGACAAGCTACTGTAAGTTTGTACACCTCACTGTCCATGAAAAGATCGTCGGCAGTCCCGACCGCGGGACTCGGGAGTCCCGACGCAAAAGTGCTCGTATATTTTGAAAATAGCAGATCTACAAGCTCACAATGCGTGGCGATGCGACCCGTTTTTGAGCTTGCAGATCTGCTATTTTAAAATAGCCAATGCAACTGAATGACTGTTAAAGCAGTTTGTTTAAATTACTTTATAAAATGTTATATTTTCACAGGGATTAATTATTAGTGTGTAGATATACATTTAGGAGTGGATTATGTGTCCAGATGCCTGTCAGACAGTCAGACAATGCTGCTCCGCAGGTCTAGAATGGAATAAACGGGCGCAGCCAACGTCAACAACTGGTCTCGACCAGACGTGAGATCTCAGCGTATGGTAGGATGAAGCCCACGTCAGGATATATTGATAAATGCCGAAAGGTGCGGTGATCTCGCTCTACGCCCATTATTTGGGCTGCACCACGTTGATAAATGAGGGCCAGTGTGTACCGATTCACGTGTTTTTTTTTACAAAATCTGTAGGCCGTTTTTTTTCGGCCTCATGGTGGCGCTATGACAGGCTGATCTGAGAAATGTGGGGCAGAGGTTCTGCTGTGGTATCCAGGGAGTGTGTGAGCACAGTTTCACAGCGACCGGGCAAACGGTGGCAGAGATTAGGACGGACGGACGGACAGGGGGCAAAACATACTCTCTCGCCATGCCTTTTGGCGTGGCGGATACAAAAAGCAAGGAAAACCTATTTTCCATCAATTACACATCCCATGGAGCCTTGAATTCATGGCCATTTTTTTTGTTTTTGTCGCTTTCCTAAGCCTATCATTTGATGATCGGCGGATTTACTATACTATTACTATTATAATACTATGTTCTTATTTACAGTATGTCATTTTTAACACCATATTCAAAATGTCAATGTATTTGAATGCGACTCATTGTGAGATCTGCTATTTTCGAAAGGTTGAAATTTATATAGGGCTGAAGTGTTTAATGTATGTTTTGTTGTAATAATAATCAAAATCTACAAAATAACTAAATTATTTGTATTATGTGATAAAATCCCAAAAATCTCCATGTATAGTATTCAAGGCTTCATGGGGTTTGTAATTGATAGAAAATAAGTAATTTTTGGGGGTGAACTACTCTGTTAAAACCTGAATAGCTAACCGAATGCTTTATTAAATCGCAGGTACATCGCAGTGTTTTATCCGCTCAAATACTCCACGCTGATGACACGAAAGAGGACGTTGCTCCTGATCGCCTTTGCCTGGTGCTTTCCTCCATTACTACTGCTGCCAATCTCCTTTCCAGACGGCATGATCATCGAGGTGCACTTCTCCGGAGCGTCGTTGGTCTGCAATCTGATCTATGCCACGAATGTTCCGTATTCCCTGACTCTGATCTGTTTTATATTCTTCCCGTGCTCGGTCGTCATGACCTACGCCAACGTCGGACTGTGGTGTGCTGCCAAGAAGCAGAGGCTGAAGTTGCGCAAGTACAGTCGCAGCAACAGGCCTGACATTGCGGTCAGGGTGGTTGTTCCTGTGATGACAGTTTATTACATCTGTTGGACGCCCTGCATAGCAACTATGATCTACAATGGTAAGCTGGATTCAAACCAGTGGTGGAAAACGTACTCACATTTCTTACTTAATTAAAAGTATAAATACTGCAATGTAGAAACACTCTGTTACAAGTAAAAGTCCTGAATTCAAAATGTACTTGAGTAAAATTACAAAAGTATTGGCATCAAAATGTAGTTAAAGTACTCATTATGCAAAATGTAAGCCTGGCATGGCCAGACTAATATCACTGCGTATACATTAGTCTGGAATCTCTGTGTGGAACCTGCAGTTTCAAGAGGCAAATTAAAAAAATGCCTCTGGTGATAAAACCCGCCCCATATTTGCATACTGGGCCCTGATTGGCGCCCCACAACTTCGGGGGCAGGGAAATCCAAACGCAACCAAGCGGGGCCAGACCAGATCTGCCGAGGGCTTTTATTTTTGCACTGGCAGATTCATCTGGTTTCCAGGCTAGCAGAATCTCTCTACGTCGTCCTCAGACGAGCCCTCCATCGGCGTCTCCAGTCATCTCGGTTTTCCATACATCTGGCCAGCTCCTTTGTGCTTTCTGCACCAGCATCTTTCCTTAGTACACCCACGTAGGTAGGTGTTGGACGTCCTCTTGATCGATGCCCGTGTGTTGGTTCCCACAGTACGAGCTTTTTGACCGGGAATTCTCGGTGGCAGTGGCCGGCTAGTCTCATCCTCCTGACTGCTATCTTTTCTGATACATTTGGTGCTAGGTAGAATGTCCCATTTCAAGTTTTCAAATGTATTAAAATCTTTTGGAAATAGCAGATCTACAAGCTCACAATGCGCCGCAATGCAAAGCCTTGTGAGCTTGCAGATCAGTTATTTTCAAATGGCCGAAATGTATATGGGACTGAAGTGGTTAATGTATGTTTTGTAATAATAATCCAAATCTACAAAGCAACTAGTAACTAAAGTTGTCAAAGTACAATATTTGCCTCTGAGATGTAGTGGAGTAAAAGTATTAAAATACTCCAAGTAAAAAATACCTGTACAGTACTTGAGTACATGTACTTGATTACTTTCCACCACTGCTGGATTCAAAACAAACTTTAAATCCGCTTGTACTTTATTGACAGTGTCTGTATGTTAGCAAATAGGCCTACCCCAAAATTAAAATTAAAATGTTAAAGAATCAGGTAAACCACAACTTTTGATGACTTTAAAAGCAAGATATTTGTTGGACATTTGCTGTATGCTTTTCACTCTCTTAAATAACATGTCTTGTTTATTCTGTGACGATGATGGAAAACAAGAAACCAGAGACTCATACCAGAAGGTTTTATTTCCCCATGGAGCTCAGTGGGAACTGGGAAGGTTGAGAAATGGCATTCAGACTTATTCTGTCATTCTTCATATTTTGTAGCAGAAGGTTGATATTTCAAGGCTATTTCTAGGTCTAAAAGTCAGATCCTCATCATGGGTCTCAATTATCCTAACCATGCACTGCATAGTGCCTCAGAATAATGTCTAAGCTTGTATAAAGTCACTGCACAGCTAATGCTTTTAAATGGAAAGACATTTACAAAGAGCTTTGCAGTTCTGTGGACCAACCAGTGAAAGGTGAAGCTTAAACCTCCCAAACTGAAGCTGACAGTCACTTTGACATTTTGTTATGGCATTTAAAATTGAAGATGACTGTCATCACTACAAAAAGCTGTTTCTGTCCACACACACACAAATATTCTGTGTCATTGCTGGCATTTATACCAATTTATACAAATGATAAAATGTATACCAATTTATACAATTGATAAAATGTATCCCAATGATAAAATGTATACCAATTTATACAAATTATAAAATGTATACCAATTTATACAAATTATAAAATGTATACCAATTTATACAAAGTATATTGTACCAAGTATATATTGGCCATTAATTATGTCTGCCTGACAGCCATTACAGGTAGCAGAGTACCAGAGTGGGTGGAGTTTGTGGTGGTTTGGCTGCCAGCCTCCAATGGTTTCCTCAACTGCATCTTCTACTTCTGGACTAACCACAACTTTCGTAGGAAGTTCCACTTCAACCTGCAGAGGTTGTGTCTGTTCCTCTGCCCCGGACTGGCCAGGACCATTGGGTGCTCCACCGATCCACAGGCACAGTTTGTAACAAATATCTTTCCCGGTCCGCGCTCTACCAGCGTATCATCTACTTGTACCCTTCTGACCCTGGCTGACCACAGCCACATCTGAGGAACACCACAAGCATGGTAGAGCAGCTGATTATGTCAATAGAAGGACGGGTATGGAGACGCCACAGTGCTATCGGGCTATGATCACAAAACAATAACCTCCACGGTTCACTATTCCTTATAATTTGAATTGTTTAGATTTTTTTTGTTCACTTTTCTTTTAAAATAACACTTCTCAAACAGTACAATCGTGTTCTACTGAGTAGAATACATAGAGAATGTGTAAGTTATTTTTTCTGATATTATGAATTATTTTCTTTTTTACTTATCAGGTCTCCATGCACTGAGAAAGAAGCCTCTTTAAACACATTTTAGTTTAGTTTTTGTTTTTTTAGTTATTCCATCTAAATGACAGTAGCTTATGCAGCACAATGTCTCCCTTTCCTTTTTATAGAACTACTTATAGGGTGTCAAATTTAGCAGATTGATCTTTGTTGCTTACATAAACATATTTCACATCAAACAATTAGTCAAATCATTGTGTGAACTCGTATGATTTGACTTTTAATACCATTTAAAGTTGTGTGAGTTACATTAACATTACTGGTGTAACAAGCACTTTTCAAAGACTAAGGTCATATATACCAACTGCTTGATTTAAACTGTTCAATTTAAAAACCGTGGCATATAACAACTGGGTGAGGTTAACCTTTTGAGTCAAAGCATTTCAATGTATGCAAGGAGAAATGTAATTAAGCCACTACAGAGCAGAAAGGTCGCCCCATTTGTGTCTGTCTGAGAAAGATAATTCTTGCTTACTGTATGTTTGTAACATCATGGTTACCTTTTTAGCCGGAGGTCCTTTATTTTGAGATGCTGGGGACTGCAATCTTCCTCTGTGTGTTGTAATATGTCAGGGCATCTGTCTGGTACTGGTCAAAATGTGAGCAGACTGGCTAGTGTTTACTGGCATGTGATGGAGGCTTATTGACACAACCAGAAGTTTTCCACATCTCCATTTGAACAAAAGTTTTATTGAACATATTTTAACTTTCAAGTTTGGTTTAAGACCACAATGCAAGCTGGACATGTATTCAAACTGTAATTGTAAAATATTGCCAAAAACATGGAAGACATAATTTTTACTCAAATGTGAACTATTGAGTGGCTTTTGTAAATTGACTTGTACATAAATTATACTTTATTCTATTGACTTTATTGTATTTAAAAAATGGTTTGATAATGTATTGGTTTCTGAAACATATGTTAAATAAAGAATTGTGCCATTGACTTCAATGTACTGTATGTGTAGCTAGAAAGAAATGCATTGTACAGTGTAAGATTTTTGTATTCAACAATGTAGGCCTATTGTTTGGTATAGAAAACATGGAAAGGCATAGCTTTTAGTGTAAATACTCATACACATGTTATATGTCCACTTGTATTGTGCATGTCTGCTGGCTATAGTATGTTCAACTGCATAAACCGTGTCATAGACGTGAGAAACCTTAGCCTGATTATCAGACTGAAGCTGCGTGGCGCTTCAGTCTGACATTGGCTCCAGTGTAGGCGATTACAAGGGGGAGGGGATTAGAATTTCCCTAAACCAATCCTAAGGGATCCCCACCCCCAACTCCGACTCAAATTGGACAATACATTTTGTACCGAATAAATCCTAGGATCACATTTACAACACCAGACCAAGAGGCCACTCAGAGAGTGGGCGGGGTGGTCTATGGTCTGGAACCAGGCTAGAGAAACCTTTGCTATACTGTACAGAGAAATCTCATGCAAACGCAATCTGCCCTTTTTAATCTGATAAACCTCAGGCACAGGCTGGGCTGCCTCTTGTCTGTCAAAATGTGTGTAAAGAGCAACACCGTATGCTAATGAGCCCCAGGACTTAATGAAGCTGTTCCCTGGCAGCACATCACTGCATGAGCTGCTGCCTTGTGTTTGGTCCTAGTGCTCTTATAACACACGAGTGCCCTCTAGTATGCAGTACTAGGGCTCGGCGATATGACTTCAAATCAATCACGATTATTTAAAACGTTTATAATTAAATATATATAAAATAGCATTATCTACAAGCTCAGCGCGTCGCGATGCAGCGCATTTTTAGCTTGATTGGCTATTTTCACTATATTTGTATGCCACCATTGTACAACGAAGTATAATACAGGGTTAAGTGGTTAATCAGACAATCGATTTAGTCGATTATAAAAAAAACGTAGAATGTTTTCATGTCGATTCGTTGACATAAACGTTTTTTAAAACTTGCTTCTCGATTATTCGGTTCCAAGTTGGTTATTGGTTCTAAATATTGGTTTTGATATATTCTCGGTTGCTCAGCCCTAGTATGTAGTACATTTCCGTGAAGCTGGGATATAAAAGGAAATATGTAAGGCCATGTGACTGTTGTTGTTACTTTCATTCCATGATACAAAGAACTCCTGTTAATTCTTTTCAATATACAGTATACATTTTTGATTTCCTGTACTATTTAAACCCTATTTTTGACCCGGAGTCCCTCAGGACTATACTAGTGTATTTTCTGTTTTTGCTCTACATTAAATATCTTCACTGAAAATCGCTGATTTACAAGACGTGTTGTAAGGGCGCGCTCCCACCGCACTTATTTTACCTCTGGGGCGGAATCTGCCAATGCTTTGTCAATACAAATGCGTGGATTCATCGTCTTGAGCATTTTCTCCCAGAATCCACGCATTTGCATTGACAAAGCATTGGCAGATTCCGCTCCTTAGGTAAAATATAAGTGCGGTGGGAGCGCACCCTAAGCTTGTAGATCGGCTATTTTCTGCAAAGGTTTTCCCCAGAATACGGATGCTGGGGTTTAAGTGATTAATATATGCATGATGTGATGAAGTCAAATTAACCACATGAGCCCTAGCATCCCTATTCTGGGATGGTAGTCACCTTGCAACACATTGTGATCTTGTAGATCTATTTTCGACAAAGGGATTTGGTGTAGAGGTAAAAAAATAAAGAAGGGGGCCAAGTAAAGACACCTGGGGGACCCCGGTCAACGAAGTATATAGGATACGTGTGGTCAATCATAAATTAATAGAATCTCAAATGATTGTGATCCCAGAATTCATAGCTCCATAAGAGTTCTCCATTTGGAGCCTTTTAAGTGTCAGTTGTCAGTGAATGTTTTGTTTTTTAGATATTATATGGGGTGTGACTATTACAATCAAAGCATTGCCATAGACAATTACTTGGAATTATACTACAACTGATCATCAAAAAAATGTTTAGTAAGAGAACTCAACATCTGATCATCTGATCAACATTTGTAATTATTTGGTAATGTTTGGTAATCCTTAGTTTTTACTTTGAGTAATTTTACATCTGACAAATAATTTGAATTATATTGTGCCATTGCTTAAATAGCTTAAAAATATGTGTATTTATTTATTTATTTGTTAATAGTTTTTGCTTAGAGAGCACAGTAGATAAACTGAGGACAGAGATGGAGAACATGCAACATAGATCTATGTGGTCAAAGCACTATCCAGTCATCTACTGGTGAGCCCCAGATATGTAGATTTAACCACTTAAACTCTATACTTTGTTGACAGAAGTCCCCCAGGGCTCTATACTAGACCCCCTCCTGTTTTGTGGTTAAGAACATAAGAAGACAGCTAGATGTTCTTGATTTATATTGAATTAATTGCATATTGGTTCACCACACCTCTCCTTTTGCTTTATTTAATGTAGATAGCAGAGAGGGGATGATATGCAACACATGTCTCCAGTCAGAATCAAAGAAATGAACTCAAACTGGTAAGCTACCGGGAAGCCCCATTGGTGCAATTCTCTTGAATAACAGATGTACAAGTGTATAAGCTCACAATGCATCTCATCGTGATGTGTTGTGAGCAACTAGATCACCTTTTTCCCCTGGTTTTTGACATGCCCAATGCATGTATAGATTACATCGATTTGTTACTTTTATTGTGTCAGTGGGCATGTGGCTAGATGTGGAACGTGATCTTATCATTTTTGTGTGATCCTCGTGTCATCCATGAAAAGACTGACTCACACACACAGTACCACAACACCCATTGATGTTGTTCCAGATGGTGGAGGTCTTACAGAGACCGACCTTGAGGGCACTAAACTGACTGTACATTAGCAGCCTCAGCTCACCCTGAGGAAGATTGCAGTTATAAGTGACAACTGAGCCATGGGGACTGATGCCTGTCATACAGTAGAGTAGGGCTTCATATGCTCACACAGTATGAAGGCTTTATATCTTTTATGGTAGCAGTTTCTTTCCCTATATATAATTGTTTTGCTATAATGCTTGCCAAACAATTTAGTGGATACAGAGAAAACATTACTAATGATTTAACCTCAGGTCAAACATTGAGCTAATTTGTTCTATTCTCTTGAATCCCACAGCATGTAAATCAGAAAAAGACATTCTACCTAGGAGAGATGTGTTGTCTAATTACTTGTGCAATTTTGTTAGCCAGTTACCTGTGTAATCCAGTTTTGTCCAGTGTTTCCTTATCTGTGTATTCTATAGGCTACCAGTGACAGACTACAGAGATAAGAAGACAGTTTACAGACATTCAATATTTAAAAACCAATCCTGGAATAGTAAGAGCTTGAACCCTGAAGATATACTGCTAAATTCCTGCTACATTCCTTGATGAATATATTAGTGCAAATCTAATGTGGTGCATACATCAGATAAACCAAGTGCATAGTACCATTCAGTGTTGTTTCCATCAATAGCTAAATGAAAACACTGGTGGTGTAATACAATTTCCTTGAAGATATAGTGCCATCTTGTGTTCATGTTAGTAAAATGATCAGGTGACAGGAATGAACTTGAAATTTAAGTCCAAAACTGATTTAGCATGATTGTGATATTGGATAATGCAAACTTTAACATCAAGTAATCAGAATTACATTCTGCAATCAGAATTTTTGTAGCATCATCGTTATATAAATTTGAGATTGTATTGAAATTGCATGGCAACATAATTACAATGAAATTTGGCCTGAACTTTTATACGAGCTATTCCCCTGCCATATTTGGATTTCCAATGAACTGAGCTTTAGCTGTGATGTTTCACTATCTTGTGTTTTGCAACAATATGTTCATATTTTATATATGATAGAACTGATTATGATGGATGAATCAATGTGTCAATTTGTGCCTTCTGTGATATGCTTGGCATATAACGAACATGATTGTTCTTATGGATGCAGTGGTGAAAGGCTTTTATCACTATAATGTACCTGGCTGCTCCTCTTAACATATACTGTAAGTGCCAAAAGGGAACATTATTGAAGTCAAGTGTTGTTCACTCTTCTGGTATTGCAGCCAGGACTATATTAAAATGAAACAAAAGTTATGAGTTTTCATTAATCAAGAAGAGATGATCACTAATGACAATGGGGGGGAAATACATCTGTTCTCCCTTTTAAGGTAAAATGAGTCAGGACAGTCGTTTGTTTTGTCAAAATTGTTTGTAAAAAGCATTTATAATTTAGTTATTGGATGCCTTGGCTGCTCTACTGGTGAACGTTATGGTGGAGTTGTCAGGCATCTCAAGTATCCATGTTGCATTAAGAATATTAGCATCAATTCCTGTCACACTGCAAATAATGCTTTTTAAATGATAATTTTATTATAAGTTTGCTGGAAAGGAAAGGCAGTGAGAAATGCACTGAGATGGCAACCATCAAGGGATTTCTAAACAGACAACCTACCAATTTGTGACATTATCTAATTTTGAGCTTGAATCGTTATAAAACTACAGTCGACTGTCAGAACAGAGGGTAACAGAATGAGTTTAAAATTATGTTGATTATCGTTATGCAATAATTAGTTGGTTTTTATCATGTTAAATAGAATACAAAATGTATAATTTTCATAATTTCTTTCAGTAAAATCAAAATCTCAGGACCATTCGACCATGAGCAAGTGTCGAATGCCAAAACAGTTTTCATATACGGTAATGTATATGAAATGAGACTTAAATGTGAGGTTGTCACAATTCCTTGGTGGTTAAGCAACTGAAGTAACCACATAGTATGGTGGAAACACAAGTCATAGTGTTTACACATCGTCCTCAATGGCTCTGTGTAAACAGAAAGATGATTGGCAACATTTTCAAACTGCCTGTATAACAATGACACAAATGTGTAACAACGTATCAGACTAGTGAAATAAATGCTTATTAACTCAAGGGTATGAATTAATCATTCACTCTTTTTTAATATTACATGTAGTAACAATTATTGTAATGGTAATGCATAGTATGAGACAAAGTTGTTTGTTTAGAATGTAGTCAAGAAAATAACTGCTTGCTTGCTTATATATTACTTTTACTATCATCTCTGTTCTGGTAAACATGCACAATTAAGCATTTGATTCCTGAATATAGAACTGTAGAAAATGGAGGGGTTTAGAACATACCTTTCCTAAACAACACATTATTTGTCATTGTCAAAAGAACATAGACTGCTTACAGAGTGATGCATACGTATGTATGGACATCGCCGATACCAGAACAGCATACAGAAAATAATCTTACCCACTCTACACCCGTAAACTTGTGATGTGCATTGTAGGAACTGACAATTCTTATTGGATGAGTAGTTAAGTTATTTTGTAGAGTGAAGATGAAAAATCTTTTCTTGCACTCAACTAAAACTTTCAAAACATACATTAAATGTTATAACTCAGTAGGATTCCTGAATATAGAACTGTAGAAAAATGGAGGGGTTTAGAACATACCTTTCCTAAACAACACATTATTTGTCATTGTCAAAAGAACATAGACTGCTTACAGAGTGATGCATACGTATGTATGGACATCGCCGATACCAGAACAGCATACAGAAAATAATCTTACCCACTCTACACCCGTAAACTTGTGATGTGCATTGTAGGAACTGACCATTCTTTTGGATGAGTAGTTAAGTTATTTTGTAGAGTGAAGATGAAAAAACTTTTCTTGCACTCAAAACATACATTAAATGTTATAACTCAGTAGCTTGTAACGAGGGTGCCTTTTAAATACCACACCTGAATCTACAACCAATATACTTGTATTTCCTTCAATATTTAACTTTTGTTCACATTGAGTTGGTGTATGGCATACTAACTACACTACCATAAAAAATAAAACTTGGAAAGTTGCATAAAAATGTTGAATTAACCCAGACATAACAAACACAGTTGAATAAACAAGTTGAAGACACCATTGAACAATCATGACAAAAGGCATAGTGAGAAAGCAATACAAATTAACGGTGTAGGCAGATCGATATTGAACTGCTCAACTGTCCATTAGAGCTGAGCTCTGCGTAGTAGAAGAAGGGGTTAAGAGTATTTCATCTATCGTCTCTCTTCCCCTCCTTGGTGCAAAGGATGCAGATACTCCTTAATCGTATACGTTCAGTGAGGAGGTTTTGGTCAAACATGTCAAGGCCTCCAGATGGAAAGAATGAGATGAGAATAGAATCCCTGGACTCAAGGGGACTTGTTGTGGTCTAGCGCATAGTAGCGATACATGAGACCTACAGCAACTGCAGCAATAGCAGGTATCACCCATGTAGTCCAGGAGCTACAGTAAGAGAAGAACAAAGCCTCTTTGAGCCAGGAACACCAAAATAACATGACTGGTATTAAGGCCATTCATTAAGATATGCATTTGGGATAGTCATTGTGGTGCCTTACCTGGACTCTCCTGAAGTTGTGATATATACATCCTGTGGGCGAAAAGATTATGTGAAAAGAGATTAAGTATGATTTTGAGCTGGTGAGGTAATCTGTCAAAACACAACCAGCTTTGATTAACGTAATTATACACATTGGATATGACACTACCAACAAACCACTTTGTCAAGAAATGTTACAAAGCTTTATTCAATTCAATAATTCACTGTCTTGTATAGTAAAGGTGACAGCTAAGGTATAGCATGAACATAAAATTAAGCTTACCTTTGGCTTTTCCTTCTTTCTGTCATCCTATGAGGGCAAATATAAGTTAATAATAATGACCATATTTGTTATCTCAGAGAGCAAATAACATGCAAATGCAAACAAACAAAAACACAATTTCTCCTCTTGTGCAAAAAGCAGTATGATTATGATTACTGGAGGCCTGTCTTGGTTTAGCTGTCTCGCAAAATTGAGAAAATCAAGGCAGGAGGCCTAATGAGATCCTGTAGGAAAAATGATCAAAAGTAAATTTCTCTTATGGAAAACAAACCTTCAGTGTTTTGTGTTTTTGTCAAACCCCAAATCCCATTATAACACTGAGGGGCAAAACTACAAACATAAGTACAAATCTCACTAGTAGCTTAATCCTGAGAAATACTTAGTATAAGCTCCACTTAGCTCTGGTCCATAGCGTTAGAAGGAGTTCTCCTTAACGCCATGGTACTTTCGATTATTTCCCCTCGCACAGCGGTAGCGCAGCCTCTCGTCTGTAGTAAAAATAAAAAATACGCTTTTGCTACTCACCAAAACAAAGACTTTTTTAGAGGTTTTATGGAGTTGAAAAGCCTACTCTACTAAGTGGAAACACTCTGAGCCCCCCAGCTCACGTCTAAAATACACTTTTTGGCCAGAAAAGAAAATATCTAACCGGAAGGAAAAAAAGTTTTTGGTTACTCCACAGTGCCCTCTACAGATCTGGTCAATGGAATTTTCCTATTGACCAGATTCTTCCTTCCGGTGAAATATTTTCTTTTCTGGTCAAAAAGTGTATTTTAGACGTGAGGTGGGGGGCTCAGAGTGTTCCCACTAAGTAGAGTAGGCTTTCAGCTCCATAAAACCGTCTTTGTTTTGGTGAGTAGCAAAAGCGTATTTTTGATTTTTACGACAGACGAGAGGCTGCGCTACCGCGGTGCGAGGGGAAAGAATCGAAAGTACCATAGCGTTAAGGAGAACTCCTTCTAACGCTATGGACCAGAGCTAAGCTCCACTATACAGCTCTCTTTGGTGCAGGGCTTTACGGTGGCCCGAGTGCATCCGGAATGGAGAGACAGAAAGAAGAGTAGGTTTTTTTAGAAAACGTTTTTTTTCTCATTTCAAAATATTCCCAGGAATTCCATAACCGTGGGGACCCTGGTCAATGATTATTTCAGTGTGTCAGGGCCTTTAGGGGTTAAGTGTCAGTCTTGCTCTTACTTAGACATTTCGACGTATAGACTGGGCGGGCCGAGAGGCTAACTGGCGACCTTCTGATTAACAGACGACCTCTCTACCTAGTCAGCTATGGCCGCCCCACCATTTATTCTTTTTTTAATCTTTATTACATTTCTGTGCTTTTATCTTTATTACTCTTAGTTGTATCCCACTACTCTTACGTGTACCTGTCCTGTTTTTCTTGCTTACTGTGGGGCTGTGATGACACCTGAATTTCTCCACTGGATCAAATAAAGATCTGTCTGACTGTGTGTATCTATCTATCTAACTAGTAGCCTTGGAAACCTGACAAAAACATCAATACTTGTAGAGCTATGAGTGAATTCCCTGCCTGTACATCACACAAGACATTGTGGATTAGCGCCTACTTTACAACTTTAGCCTTTAGTTTTTCAGGGCTACAGATAGTGATATTTGAAAGTACCATATGAACCTACCATATGAACCTCCCCAAGATAGTATTGCTCCAGCATCTCTCTAGCATCTGTGGAGTGACCGACATCTTCAAAACTTTCTGAGGCGTCTGTGCCTGCCTGCTCCAGCAAAACCTCTTCACCTCCAGGATGCTGAAAGTGCAGAAAGGGATCATATTTACTAGTTAGAATGACTCACTATGCAAAGTATGCATTGCATAGTAAGGATAGTGCCTAGGACCCCAAAGTACATGAAAGGAAAACAAGACCAGGAGACCTGGTTCTGCCAGACCCAGAATGAAGTCCTAGTATGTAACACACCTACAAAGAACTTTATAACTGAAGTTCATGATGTCATGAATAGTTCGTGACGAAAGGGGACGTCACAAACTTTTTTTTGGCTGGGGCCGGAGGACAAATGGCCCCTGCCCATGTATGGACGAAACAGGTACAAAGCCTCATGGTACAAAGCCTCCATACATGGAGGAAACAGGTACAAAACATGCACTACGTCACGGCTAAGCCGGACTTCACATGACGTGTCAGCCTGTGTATACCCATGTATGGACGAAAGGGGGACAGACTTTTTTGGCTGGGGCCGGAGGACAAATGGCCCCTGCCCATGTATGGACGAAACAGATACCCATGTATGGATGAAAGGGGGACAGACTTTTTTGGCTGGGTGCCGGAGGACAAATGACCCCTGCCCATGTATGGACGAAACAGATACAAAGCCTCATGTAAGCCCCGACCCCTTGGGTCTGGCAATAAGGTGTAGCTGCCCCTATAAGTGGGGTTGGGACACCTCATTAGTACACCCTTCGCTGTACTGTGATTGGCTCATAATTAGTACACCCCTAGCATTAGTACACCCCTAGCTGTACTGTGATTGGCTGACTATTGGCTGACTCTATTCAGCACTGTGATTGGCTAGCGAGACACATGATGATATTAATAACCTATAAATAGGATTATGCACTTCTATTTTTTTTGGAAGTGAGCTTCCATCACTATTATGACCACACCGCCCACTTCACACTGGGTGTGATTTTTTAATAAATATTTGAAGTTTTTCAGAAAACTTAGGTCAGGATTTAGAAGGCGTATTTAGAATCGGCCTCAGGTCTAAATGGGTTAAGTTGTACAATGGGATGTAACAATAAAGAATATTGATTTCATTCCAAATACTTGATTCAGTTGTCTTATCTTTATATTTAAGCATGATCGACGCAACTTCAATGGTCCAATTTTTTTTTTTAAACAAAATGATTTAGTGTAATGTATTTATCCATACACTGTGCAGGTTTGATTGATAGATAGATGGACAACATATGGTATTTATTTTGTAACTCATAAATAAAACATACCACAGCCACAAATTCAACAAATACGGTAAATGAGTCCACCAACTAAGATATTATGACTCTCCACTATCGACACTACCCATTGAAAACAGAACTAGCCTAACATAACAGTGATGCAATTAATGAAGTATGATGGTGGTATAATAAATTAAAACAGTGTGTGGCACAGGTATGGCATATATATTTAGTTCTCAAAGTGGGGTCTGGGGACCCCTAGGGATCATTGGGGGGGTTCCAGCTTGGGGTCCGCGGCCAAATATATGATCAATTTGGGGGTCCTTGCACAAAAAAGTTTGAGAACCACTGGCATATATGACCTCACACTTAACCCTTTATAGCACTAAAGATAGTAGTTATAGAAGCTAAAGATAGCTCGGGGGCGGGGGTCGCTTGCCTTAAATAACTGATCTACAAGCCAAACAGTTAGCTTGTAGAATGTAGATTTAAGGAAGGAGTCTTCAGCAGGGGGTCTGGGACCCCTAGGGGGTCCTCAGAGTTACTACAGTTTTTTTATATTAACCACTTGTCTTGAACCCCAGCATCCCTATTCTGAGGAGAACTTTAGCCAAAAGTAGCAGATCTACAAGCTTCGCTGTGAGCTTGTAGATCGGCTATTTTCGGCAAAGAGGTTTGGTGTAGGGGGAAAAGAGCAAACTATAAGTACAGAGTGAAAGGTCAAGTTCTCTAAGTATTGAGGGTTTAAGTGGATAATGCCTGAAAATACACATTAACACGAATCCAACACTGATGACAGTGCTGTCATACAAGTCTATGAAGCTATCCATGAAATCCATGAAAAAGTTTAATCTGCAACACTATACAATATGTAGTGGGGGTGGGGTCCCTGCTTAATCTCTCTCTCAGCTAGGGGGGTCCTTGGCCTGATTTAAGGCAATAATTAAGCTGCATTGACCTCCGTACTACTTTAATGAATCCGTTACCTCTTCAAGGAAAGTCGTGATGTCATACACTTTGTCGTGGATGATGAGCCATGTGTCCTTGCTGAGATTGTGGGCTCTTATGTCTTCCAGAGTATAATACGTAACACCATTATTTTCTGTTGTCTCGCCGTTTTCTTTAATAATAACGTCATCAGTGCTGCTGGCACAGACGTCCTCTGTGTTGATGGTGCTGCTGCTGTCGTTGTTGATTTCCTCGCCCATCGCTGTTAGCTAACGTTTTCCTCACCTAACTGTTAGCTTGTTGGTCGCTAGTGTGTATAATACTTAGTTAACTAATCCCCCGGTATCTAAAACAGACGTTTTGACTAGTCCAATTTGTAATACTAGCTCATAGCTAGCGTAGTAACACAACAGGAAGGAACAAGTAAGTTAGAGGAAATTCTAGCAGGGCAGAAATTCTCTCTCTACCTGGTTACGAAAGCCGAAGCCAACCCCGGCACAGTGTTGCCAGGTTGCGTGAGAGAAATAAGAAACCAGGTCTAGGAAAACAAGCCCAAAAGAAACACTTTAAACCTACATTGTACATCATTGGCTATTTGAAAATGAAATAAAATGTGGAATATTTGGACTTTTTTTTTTAAATATTCTAACAACACAAATATGGTAATTTTCAGATGGGGGTTAGGGAAAATGCTAGCCCTGGTCCAGAGCGTTAGTGAGTTCTCTCTAACGCTCTGGACCAGGGCTAGGGAAATGCATACTAATTTGGGGGTCCGTGACATGAAAATATGTTTCAAAAATGAATAAACAAGCCCAAAAAAGCAACTACACTACACTTTAGAAACAAGCCCAAAAAAACGCAACCCGCAACTACCAATATATCGCTTATAATAAGCGGACATGGCAACCCTGCCGGCAAATCAGCCGACATGAGCAACACACCAACGACATCCCTGACATTTTCCGTCCTATGAAAACACAAAAGGCCTTTCGCGTGGCCAATGAGACGGAGCGTTGTGGAACGCAAACCAATCGCAATCGCCCGCTAGATGATCACGAGACTTAAGACGACCCGCAAAGGCTGTCAGAGTGTCAGCTTTGCGCTTAATTTGCGCATCCATGGATTTGCGTAAATAAGAACAGTTACCATTGATGTAATGAAAAATTATATGACTATATAAATTAATAGAACAACTTTAATCTTTGGCTGTTTACAAACTTAACAACTTTTATATCTGATGGTGGTTCTACTGATGATGTATTCCCATGACCCTAGAAAACCCCCATGGCAGCATACAGTTATTTATAACTCTCTTATCTAGAGTCTAGAGTTAAATATAACTATAGTATAGAGTTATATATATCTCTATGTTATAGAGTATAATTAGGTTCTATGAGCTAGCTCATATATAGTTATACTCTATATAACAGTTATATATAAAACCATATATTATATAATAGACCTCAGCTAATTACTTTACATAACTATGCTACAACCTGTCCTTTATAGAGTTATACAGTATAACTCTGACATAATTCTAGCCTGCTGCCATGTGGGTGTTTCTATAGGTTATGACCCATGACCAACTTAATTACAATTTACAACTTGAGGTGGTGTTTTTCAACTCCAGTGCTGTCCCTGTAGCCATGTTTGTGGCTATGTTTGATTTCTTATCTGTTCAGATAAGTAGCAGCAGTGTGTATGTAGAGTAGTGATAGGGTCAGTGACGCATGATTCTATCATGATGGTAACTTAAACGCACTTCACTTGCAAATAGGAAAAGGGGGTGTCATTGCTGTAACCTCTGCTAAATATTTTTACCTGTATGCCTACTATTAATGACTTTACTTTATCTCTACTTTTCATTACATCCAATATTATCATCATTTATATCTTGTTAGGCCCTATAATTTAATTGTTGTGGTTAGCACAGTCTGACCACACCAATATTTGTCTGCTTGCTTTTGTACCTGTATGAGTGAGTTACAAATCTTGAATCTGTTAAGTGTCAGAGCACACTGGCAGTACCGTTAACTCCCACTGCTTCCATTCGAGTTGCTCAGTGTCGAGTGGACTGTAGTACTGGACAGCTCAGAACTCACTTTATTGCCAGTATGTAGGACAGGAATTGGTTCATGAAACATAGAACAATAACAATTGACAAGACAAAGGACAATGACAGGACAACAATGCCACATTACAAAACAAATTTACAAATCACTAAATGTAAAAAAGGAAACCTTCATAATCCTTCAATGGAGGTCAGCATTACATGTAATGTCACTGTATGAATGTCTGCAACTGAATAAGTGTGAAGTTGTCTGAAATTAATGTTAAAACGGCTTGTGTGTATATTTATTATGCTATATCACATTGAACAACTTCAGTTTAAACATCAGAATAAAAATTAAATATGTATAATGTAGAGGAACACATGGGCCATGAAAGTAAAATATCCTAAAACTAACAGTTTATTCTCATGAAGCCAAAATATAAAGCATGTTATCGCATTTTAGGCTCAGGTCAGGTGGTCCTTAAATGAGGTGGTCCTTAAAAGAGGCTGCTGCAGTCTGCAGATGTTCTACCAGTCTTAAGTGCCAGTGTCCTCTTCCTATTGCTGGAGGGTAACATCAACTCTAACTGAACAAGTTGGTGAGAAAGGCTGGCTCCATAGTTGGAGTTAATAATCTGGAGCCTGGAGGTGATTGCGGATGGGAGGATGAGGAGGAACATGGATGCTATACTGATGAACCCTTCTCATCCTCTCTGTGCTGGAGAACATTCAGCCACACCACAAAGTGACTTGGACAGTCTGTTGTGACGGGTTTGCCATCAGGCAGGCTCCACAACCAAGCCTGACTGACCTGCTCACATTCTGTTCTACTCTTTGGCATTGGCCTACTGCTTGACTCTGGCACACTTGTTTTGTACATGGACTGCTGTGTGAACTACTGAAGCATGATAACGGCTGTAAACGTTTAATTGTTTATAGACCCCATGTTAGGCTGGAAGACATACCCTACAGTCCATCTTTCTGTATCCATTCACAGGGGATATATGTATGTATGTGTTCCATACCCCATGCTTACTGTTACTGCACTTGCTGCTGGATGTCTATCTATCAAATCCACTTGGAGATTCCCTTCCGTCTCCTTAACTAGGCTACATCCCGACAAACGCCTGGTTTTATAGACATATAGACTGGGCGGGCCGAGGGGCTAACTGGCGACCTTCTGATCAATCTGGGAACCCATCGCCAACTGAAAATGAAAAACAGCGCCCTCTGCTGTTTGTTCTATGTCTGTTGGCTCTGGGCGGAAGAAAACGTAACACCAGAGCGCAAGGAAACCGGTGTTTGTTGTATGCCTTCAGCGCATCACTTCCGGTTGGTGCGACTATGTTTTCATTCCCACTAACAATATTTCTACACGGAACACTAACACCACTTCTCCCAGAGAACATGGATCGTATTGGTTATAAGCCCACTTGTTTCTATGATGAAAGAGTAAGTTAAAATGTGAATATCTTTCCGTGGTTTTGTCTGCTCCGCGGACGCTATTGTTAAATTAGTTTCGGTTTGTTTCGAGGGGGGAAGGATCGACGGACACGTGAATCCCGCCCACTACATTTGATTGGGTAAAGCGCGGCCTGCTTCCTGATCTGAAGGCACGCCCATGCGCACACGTTATGACGAACCTCCCCGACAGATTCCAACGCAGTGCAGAAACTGTTCTTGAGAGATTACCTTCTGATTAACAGATGACCTCTCTACCTAGTCAGCTATGGCCGCCCCAACATTTTTTTTTTTTTTAATCTTTATTACATTTCTGTGCTTTTATCTTTATTACGACCCTTAGTCTAGGGGTATAAAGGCCGTAACATAATAACTAAAAGGACACATCATTTAAAACTGAATATATATTTATTACAGACAAAATAGAAAATTACAAAAATGTTACAATAATACAATGGAACCTAAACAACAGATCTAAACAGAAGTATACTAAAAGCACAAATAAATTAAAAGGTTTGGTTTGGGTGAGAGGACAGAGAGAGCTATTCTCTGCTGCTGTTCATCTGAAAGTCCTCTCCTGAAAGTCAGTACAAGAGTGAGTTTTATAGCAAAGGTGAGGGCTCCCTCAGCCAATCTGTGCAGTGCTCATCAGAGCTGGCCAATCCATGGAGGGAACCAATTCTCCATGGGCAGCTGGCAGTCTCCAGGAATCGGTCTGACACATCAATGGCCACAGGCAGCTGTCAGTCCATTGGCAATCACCTCTCCACCTCAGAAACATAGAATACAAATAATACAAAAATATCTAAATACACAATACGGCTGGCCGTAACACTCTTAGTTGTATCCCACTACTCTTACGTGTACCTGTCCTGTTTTTCTTGCTTACTGTGGGGCTGTGATGACACCTGAATTTCTCCACTCACTGGATCAAATAAAGATCTGTCCGACTGTGTACTGTATCTATCTAACTAGTAGCCTTGGAAACCTGACAAAAACATCAATACTTGTAGAGCTATGAGTGAATTCCCTGCCTGTACATCACACAAGACATTATGGATTAGCGCCTACTTTACAACTTTAGCCTTTAGTTTTTCAGGGCTACAGATAGTGATATTTGAAAGCACCATATGAACCTACCATAGGAATCTCCCCAAGATAGTATTGCTCCAGCGTCTCTCTAGCATCTGTGGAGTGACCGACATCATCAAATGGAGTGGAGGCGTCTCTGCCTGCCCGCTCCAGCAAAATCTCTTTACCTCCAGGATGCTGAAAGTGCAGAAAGGGATCATATTTACTAGTTAGAATGACTCACTATGCAAAGTATGCATTGCATAATAAGGATAGTGTACTGCCTAGGACCCCAGGTGCAGGACAAACAGTACATGAAAGGAAAATAAGGAATAATTCCTCATGAAGATCCTTGTGATCGAAACTTGAAGCAATAAACAAACGGTGGAGCTTATTTTTACCAGTTTGTGGACCTAATTTTTCTAGCATGACTCATTTGCTCTCATTATTACCCCATTTTTGGGAGGGAACCTCTATTTGTAACTATACCTTTCAGGACGGGAGCCCCTTTTGGGGTTCTTGTTGCTATGTACAGTATAGCAAGTTTTTCAGAAAACTTAGGTCAGTATTTAGAGTCTGCCTCAGGTCTAAATGGGTTAAGTTGTACAATGGGATGTAACAATAAAGAATATTAATTTCATTCCAAATACTTGATTCAGTTGTCTTATCTTTATATTTAAGCATGATCGACGCAACTTCAATGGTCCAATTTTTTTTTTAAACAAAATGATTTAGTGTAATGTATTTATCCATACACTGTGCAGGTTTGATTGATAGATGGACAACATATGGTATTTATTTTGTAACTCATAAATAAAACATACCACAGCCACAAATTCAACAAATACGGTAAATGAGTCCACCAACTAAGATATTATGTCTCCACTATCGACACTACCCATTTAAAAACAGAACATACATAACAGTGATGCAATTAATGAAGTATGATGGTGGTATAATAAATTAAAACAGTGTGTGGCACAGGTATGGCGGCATATATATTTAGTTCTCAAAGTGGGGTCTGGGGACCCCTAGGGGTCCTTGGGGGGGTTCCAGCTGGGGTCCGCGGCCAAATATGTGATCAATTTGGGGGTCCTTGGCACAAAAGTTTGAGAACCACGTAACCCTTTATAGCACTAAAGATAGTAGTTATAGAAGCTAAAGATAGCTTGGGGGCGGGGGTCGCTTGCCTTAAATAACTGATCTACAAGCCAAACAATTAGCTTGTAGAATGTAGATTTAAGGAAGGAGTCTTCAGCAGGGAGTCTGGGACCCCTAGGGGGTCCTCAGAGTTACTACAGTTCTTTTCATTTTTTATATTAACCACTTGTCTGGAACCCCAGCATCCCTATTCTGAGGAGAACTTTGGCCAAAAATAGCAGATCTACAAGCTTCGCTGTGAGCTTGTAGATCGGCTATTTTCGGCAAAGAGGTTTGGTGTAGGGGGAAAAGAGCAAACTATAAGTACAGAGTGAAAGGTCAAGTTCTCTAAGTATTGAGGGTTTAAGTGGATAATGCCTGAAAATACACATTAACGCGAATCCAACACTGATGACAGTGCTGTCATACAAGTCTATGAAGCTATCCATGAAATCCATGAAAAAATTTAATCTGCAACACTCTATACAATATGTAGTGGGGGTGGGGTCCCTGCTTAATCTCTCTCTCAGCTAGGGGGGGTCCTTGGCCTGAAAAAACGTTGAAGACCCCTGATTTAAGGCAATAATTAAGCTACATTGACCTCCGTACTACTTTACTGAACCCGTTACCTCTTCAAGGAAAGTCGTGATGTCATACACTTTGTCGTGGATGATGAGCCATGTGTCCTCGCTCAGATTGTGGGCTCTTACGTCTTCCCGAGTATAATACGTAACACCATTATTTTCGTTGTTGATTTCCTCGCCCATCGCTGTTAGCTAACGTTTTCCTCACCTAACTGTTAGCTTGTTGGTGTATAATACTTAAGTTAACTAACCCCCCGGTATCTAAAACTCTATGCAAGCTCTATGCACAGCAGCCATTTTGAAGAGAAATTGGGCCTCTCCTTACTTCCTTCGCAGGTGTTACCAATGATACTAATTGAAGGCTCTGTTCCATTCTGGTCAAACAGAGTCAGGGTGCTGATATTGTGCATATTGGCTCACTGGAAAGACTCTGCTACACCAGTGGGTCTCAAAGTGTGGTCCAAGGACCCTCATGATTCCTTGAGGGGGGTCACCTCAAAATGTGTGTAACTCTGAGAGTGTACAAATGGAACCAAATGGACCTAAGGGTCCATTTGGTTCCATTTGTACACTCTCGGAGTTATGAGGGTCCTTGAAATTAAAAGGTTTGAGAACCACTGTAGTACTAGCCTGAGCACACTCAGAGAGTGGGCGGGGTCTATGGTCAGGAACCAGGCTACTGTAGTACATGAAATGGAACAGAGCCTTATTAGTGTCATCACCTGTGAAGGAAGTAAGAAAGAGGCCCAATTTCTTTCCATTATGGCTGCTGTGCATAGAGCCTATTTGTAATACTAGCTCATACTAGCGCGTAATAACACAACAGGAAGGAACAAGTAAGTTAGAGGAAATTCTACCAGGGCAGAAATTCTCTCTCTACCTGTAGTCCATGAGCCAGACCAGATTTCATTATCGAAAGAGTGGGCAAAACCAAACCTATATTAAATTGTTCATAGGGTCAATACGAGTAAATAAATATATGATAACCTCTCCACAGGAGCAGCTTTTTCATGGTTATCACACATTCTGTTATTTTCCCCATACGTACATGACAGGTGAAAAAATTACAAAATTTAAAAAAGAGTTATCATAATGAAACTTCCTGAGTTGATTACTTACATGAAGACAATGATTTATCGTATTACAAGTTTTCTGAAATTGTATATTTAAATATGCAAATTAGGCATTTAGTCCATGAGCCAGAGCCCCAAAATTGAGCCAGATATTGAATATTCCCTTGTTAAAAACCTTTGACTCCAACATCTTAACAAAATGAAATAAGTATGTTGACTCTGGCTTTGTCCAATGTTCCAATGTTGATTCTGGAAAGTTATGCAAATGTGGGCATATTTTCCCAATGACTAATTTGCATATTTAAATATACAATTTCAGAAAACATGTAGTACGATAAATCATTGTCTTCATGTAAGTAATCAACTCAGGAAGTTTCATTATGATAACTCTTTTTTAAATGTTGTCATTTTTTCACCTGTCATGTACGTATGGGGAAAATAACAAAATGTGTGATAACCATGAAAAAGCTGCTCCTGTGGAAAGGTTATCATATATGTATTTACTCGTATTGACCCTATGAACAATTTAATATAGGTTTGGTTTTGCCCACTCTTTCGATAATCATTGCTCAATTTTGGGGCTCTGGCTCATGGACTACTGGTTACGAAAGCCGAAGCCAACCCCGGCACAGTGTTGCCAGGTTGCGTGAGAGAAATAAGCAACCAGGTCTAGGAAAACAAGCCCAAAAGAAACACTTTAAACCTACATTGTACATTGGCTATTTGAAAATGAAATAAAATGTGGAATATTTGGACTTTTTAAAAAAATATTCTAACAACACAAATATGGTAAAAAAAAAATATATTTTCAGATGGGGGTTAGGGAAAATGCTAGCCCTGGTCCAGAGCGTTAGTGAGTTCTCTCTAACGCTCTGGACCAGGGCGCCTGGTTTTAGGCTATATGAGTATCCTCGCACTGTCGCACAACACTGTTTTCTAAATGTATTTCTCAGTGGTGTACATTTACTCAAGTACTGTATAAGTAAAATTTTTACTTTACTGTAGTATTTCTAAATGTCAGTACTTTTACTACTCCACTACTACATCTCAGAGGCAAATATTATACCTTTACTCCACTACAATTATTTGAAAACTTTAGTTACTAGTTACTTTGTAGATTTTGATTATTATTACAAAACATACATTAACCATTTCAGCCTGGCCCCTATATACATTTCAGCCATTTGAAAAGTTGTGAATTGGGACATTCTAATATAGGCCTATATATAACTTTCTACTTTTGGTACTTTAAGTACATTTTTACACCAATACTTAATTGTACCTTTACTCAAGTAAATTTTGAATTCGGGACTTTTTACTTGTAACAGAGTATTTCTACACTTTCCACCACTGATTTCTAATCATTGAGACAGCATGCCCCACGCTCTAGCTCGCTTTGTTCCTCTAAAAAGAGGAGGTTTCAATAAAGCTTTTTTTGCTGTTGCGTAGGTGACGTATGGAATTGTGGGACGGCAATGGCAGCCTTCTTGTCTGTCTGTAAACAAATACGCGTTTTGTACGACACAGCTAAACAACAGTTAGTAGTTTCTAATCCTTAAGTGAGTGACTAACCAAATCACTGGAACTATATACGTACTGTAAATTAACTAGCAAAAGACACTGGGATTAAAAGGTACATGTGACCAAGGATCCAGCAGACCGCCGCCACGGCCCACGCCAGTAGGTTGCGCACTACCGTTAGCTATAGCTCTGCTAACGGTAACCAATGTGTTCATCTGTTCATGTTTAATGCTGTATCTAAGCCCAGATATTCGTAAATATGAATAGAACCTTTGCTGTCACCCGTATCTCAGAACTACTTCTGCGCCTGGTGTTGGGCAATAGCTTAGCTAATAGGCTTAGCTAAGCAGCTATCAAGCTAGCTTAACTACATTTCCCAGTAGCTTGTGGGTATAGCCTTGGATCAAGACTATCATAGATGTATTTGATCGAGTCTGACTTTTACTGGCGTATCTACGATATATATAAAAATGTCAAAAAATCTATAAAATGCATCTATGAGAGTCTAGATCCAAGGCTAGCTTGTGGGTAGAGTTGCTACTTTAAAATTTCTTTCACCATGCAGCTGGATAACCTGCCAAAAGCTATATGACTGCATTTACTGTACATCAACATGAAATCAAATAACACAACAGATGAGTTTTGACTTTTGAGAGCAGTTTGTTCTGTTCATCAAAGATAGCCGCAAGCAACTCTGATGCTATAATGCTACATTGAGTTACCCTTACAGCCCATTCATTGAAACCTAAAAGTCCTCCTATCGATAACCGGAAGAGTCGCCCCTAAACACGCTCGCCACCTGTTCAGGAGTAGACCGCTCACCCCGGTCCGGTCCGGTTGGCCCGAACGAGCAGAACCCTCGCCCCACAACGATGGTCCGCTCGCCCCACAACGATGGTCCGCTCGCCCCGCCGGTCAGGAATGCTCGCCCACAATTCATATCTATAGGGTCCATGATTGTGCACTCAACAACATTAATCTAAAATGTGTCTTACCCCTGGGACCAAAATAGGACCATTCCACCTGGAATGTTGGTCGTTTACCATACGAATACTTGTGCATCTGTGAAATTATCCTCCGTTTTGATTGATTGATTGAATACTTTATTAGCAGTTTGCAAAAAAAGGCACATGAAAGTGCAGTTCAATACAAGGTCTGCAAAGAGGATTTTAAACCCAAGAAAGCTAATGGCTTGTTTCCATTGCGGTCCCTTGGAGTACTTTAATGTTATAGCTGATCGATCGCAGATGTTAATCACCGAATAATGTGCCTAATAATTTCATAGTGAAATCTGTGAAAATGCATTGTTTTGGGGATTAAAATCCTTGCAGTTTGCCCTCAACTTTCTGAAGTTAATGTATTTATCCCTTCGAGTTACGTCTGTTAGGCAAATAACACAGAAACACAGAATCTGCTTAAGTAGTGATATGGCACTCTGTGTAATTCCCCTCTGTGTAGAAATACATGGAGAGGTTTGCGGGGGCGACGGGACCGAACCTCTGGGGCGACGGGACCGAACCTCTGGGGGCGACCGTTCGTTGCGATCCAGGGCGACCGTGTTTAGGGGTGACCGGTTTGGTATTCCTCCTATCTGATTGTATTAAACAACGTTAAACTCACCAACATTGCAGCTGTACGGAAAGCTGGGGTTATCCTCTTTTTATCTGCCAAGTCTTTGTTTCATAAAAATCCACGGTAGACATGTTATGACCTACTTTCTGCCAATAAATTCCGTGCAGGTGATTATTTTTGGAGTGTTGGAGTTTGGAAGCACTCGTTGGAAATCACTCTACGGTCCTGGGTACCACCTGTTTCAAACTGCACATAATACAGGAGGCAGCAGGACGTTGCGTTATTGAAAACTGCTTTCAAACACTTAGAAAAATAATCACCTGCACAGAACGTATTGACAGAAAGTAGCTCATAACTGCGGTAGATTTTTATGAAACAAAAACTTGACAGATATAAAGAGGATAACCCAAGCTTTCTGTTCAGCTGCAATGTTTGGTCAGTTTAACGTCGTTTGATACAATCAGATAGGACTTTTCGGTTTCAATGAATGGGATCTCAAGGGTTGGTATTGCAACTTAGATGCCAGATAGCATTATAGCATCTTGCTTGCGGCTACATCAAAGAGAGAATTCTGCATCTCCATCCATTTGTAGCTTTTACACCAGCAGTTCTCAGACTCTTTAATTGCAACGATCTCCATGGACCCCCCATAATGTTTGAGAGTGTATACTGTCAGAGTTACCGTTTAGTTGAAGTTCCTAACTCAATTTGCTGAGGACCCCTTGGAACCCCCTCAAGCACCGCTGGCTGTCCCCGGACCTGATATGTTTTATTCAATCACTCGCCGTCAAAACATGTCCATAGCTACATTACTTATGTAGCTATTCGTAGCTACAGTGGAGTCAGTACTGCTGTATGGGGCTGAGACATGAAGCCTCTCAGCACAACAGGAATGGGCCCTGGATGGAGTCTACACAAGAATGCTACGAATGGCACTAGGTGTCACATGGACGCCGGACCACATCAGAAATGTGGTCCTCTACGGGGACCTACCACGGGTCACAGACAAAGTCAGAGAGAGTGATGAACCCTGATGCTAGATAGGAGAGTGTGGAGGGCAGCGATTCACGAGTCCCTAGTTGTGTTGCTAGACTGCACTCTCGCATGGCATTATGTAGCTAGCTACTTTTACTAAGTAACTTACTGTGGCTTGCTAACTTTTATCTTTGAGAGCTTTTAGTGTAGCTCAGTTACCCAAGCATAAGTAGTTTGCCTAACACTGGCGAAAGTGCTTCCTAAAGCACTCACTAGAGTTAACATGGATTAACTGTGCCCTTTGTGTGTTGTCTTTAACAGATAATGGATGATGATGTATCGATGCACAGACTGGAAGGCAGTGATTCGACTGATCAGGTTGGGGGGTTGATTGTAAAGAAGAAGAGCGCTGCTGAAGAACCACATGTTTTTCGGGCACCGACTCCTCGCACTTCTTTACTGGGCCTAGATCTTCTGGCAGCCCAGAAGAGGAAGGAACGTGAGAGCAAGGAACAGTTAGAGGCAGACATCAATGACAGAGCCAGTAAGAAATCAAAGGTGTCATCCTACAAGGACTGGGAGGAAGGGAAGAGTGATTCTGAATCTGATGATGAAGAAGAAGATGGTGATGAGGACAAAAGTACTAAGAAGGAGAGGTATGATGATGTTGTTTACTGTCATATTTATGTACATAAGAGTGTCTATTATGTAATACTCTATATTCTTATGCTATGGTATAAACTTCTTCAAATATTAGACATCTTATTTCCCCTTGACAGGAAGTACCGTGTGACTGGTTCTGAAACGCCGTCCAGCCCTGGAGGAGTCAGTGAAGAGTTTCGTCGCAGACACCAACAGAGAGAGAAAGACAGACGCGAACATGGAGTTTATGCCTGCTCCAAAGAGGAGAAAAACATGGAACGAGAGAAAGACAGAGAAAGGAGCAGAGATAAGGGCAAAGAGAGAAGGAGTGAAAGAGGTGATTTTAACAGAAGATGTCATAATAACATGGTCACCTAGCCTGCAGCTCTGTTATTGGTGCAGCAATTTGTTTTCATGGTGGGGTCTGCAAGAGGATCTGCCTACACATGGTCTCTGTGTGTATCTGACTGTCTTGAGCTAATCTCGCAAGCTGCCAGACCAATCGGCGCCAAACTTTGCATGCAGGCTTCCAGTAGGCCACATGTTTTGTACGTTTTGAAATATTTAACTTAAATTTTACAATGGAAGTCAATGGGGCTGTGAGTACACTAAAACCTTGCCCACATTTGGAGTCATACGTCATGACTAACATCATAATTTAGATGACTGGTGTCACATGAAGTTCCAGATCCACATTGGAGCCACGCCGAGATGCACATCAGAGCCACACCGTTTCTTTTTGGATCCAGAGATCAACATAATTTCCAAGTTTTCAATTTATTTTAATTGAACAAACGGCACGATACATAAATAAGATCTAATAATCATACTAATAGTAAGTAATTATGACAAAAACGTACTTGTAATAGGGCGACCCAATAGACGAGTGGTCTGGGTGCGTACCACATGGGCTTAAATGCCGACAGGGAGTCCCTGTTTGATTTCAAGCAGGGTGGACCCTTTGTTGCATGTCACATGCCTACTCTCACTGTGTGTATCCTGTTAAAATGTGTAATAATTATTAATTAAATAAAACAACAATAACAATGTATGGTCACAGTAAATATGACTCTTCTAACGTGACGTTTAACACGGCTCACCAGAGTTTAGGAGATGCATAAAAGGTTCCCATATTCTTGGGAAGATAAGATATGCCCTTAGTTTTTTTAGACTATACATCCTCTTGTAGCTATAGGATCTTATTCAAGATTTGTTAAAACAAGTTAAATGTTTGGCGTGTTTGGTGCAGCAACCTTTGTGGAACTGTCTTCTATGTCTGGCAGATGAGCGAGAGCGCAGCCATAGCCGCGGAAGCAGCAGCAGCCGGTCAGAACGTGGGGACCGCAGTGAGCGCTCACCAAGAGATGGATCACCAAGAGATGGATCGACGTCTGAACGCCTTAGCCGAGGGAGTAAGAGAGATGAACCATCTTCACCACAACAGCGCCCTAGAGGTAAGACAAACTTCACTTAAAGGGATTGTTCACCCCCAAAATGACTTTTTTCCCCAATCGATTAGTCACCCCATAGAGACTTGAATTCATGGATATTGTTTAGTTTTTGTCGCATTCCTAAGCCAATAATTTGATGACCGGCAGTGGTTCCGGTAGGAGACACAAAGAGTCTCCTTTGTGTACCGGAACTGCTGCCTACCGGTCCATCACATTATTGGCTTAGGAATGGGACAAAAACAAAAAATACCCTTGAATTCAAGTCTCCTGAACTAATACTACTAATAGATAGATAAATCTAATTTATTTTGTGATGAACTATCCCTTTAAATATGCACAATTAAAGGATTCAACAGCCCCTCAGCCACAAAATATGTCATGTTTGGCCCGGAGAGACCACTGAAAAGAGTTCCCTTGTTGTTACAGATTCCTTCACGCCGTCACGTTCCAACTGGGAAGAGGATGACAGTGGTTATGCCAGTTCACAGCGTTCACAGTGGGAGTCTCCGTCCCCTGCACCTCCGTCCCCTTCTAACAAAGACTCTGATCGCTCAGAGCGCAGTAGTATTCGCTCTGGCCGGGACAGCGAGAGGAGGGACAGGTAAGCGACTGAGTTTTAGAGTTGTTGTCGGTCACGACGATTCATTCGAAGGTACTAGTTTTTTTGGGTGAAGGAAATGAACTACGTAATTTCCTGAAAAGATACATTTGGTCAGTACAGTTGCAAATGCAAAATATTGATTGGCTGAAGAGAGACGGATCTGCTGTTCCTCTTTCGTCATTGGACTGAACTCCGGGAGGAGAGCGGGCTCTTCCCCCTCAGACAGACTGATACCAGCATATAAGTATCTCTCACTGAAGTTAAGTCATTGAAGGGGAGTGCTGGGAGGGGAGGGAAGGGGAGCGCTGGGATCTTGTTCAGTAAACCTGTTTCCCCCCCTCAGTGTCTCTGACTGGAGTAGGTAACGCTGGGATCTGTTCACTGAGCAGACCTATATCCCTCAGTCACTGACTGGGATCCCGTTCGGTTGTTCACTGAACAAACCTATAGGTTAAGTTTATTTTTTATTTTTGTTTTACGTACCGGGTAGGTTTGTTTGGTGAACAGGGATACGGTATCATTACTAAATGATTTGAGGCAGTCTCTCCCTCAGTACAGTGTTTCCGTGTGAATGAACGACAGACAATTGTATTTAGTTCAGTGAACATAATCTGATCCCAGAGACAGTCTGTCACTCCCTTGCATAAACTAATACAAAACAACACGTAGGAAGTAAAACTAGCTGCTAATAATGGACTAGTAATAAAAACTGCTGAATGAATTATTGATTAAACCGCTTTGTACCCTGCTTTTCTGAGATATTTTTGTCTTATAATCATTAATCTAATGATCTAATTGAATAATTAGACTGCTGACAAGGTTGTCAGATGGGGGGAGAGCCCCTCTGCAAGCTGTGTAGTTTGGGCCATTAATTCATCAATCAAATAAACATTTTTACATTATTGAAATATGAGGCACATTTTGAGTGCAAGACACTTAAAGAGTGCTCGCAAGAGTTAAGATCCCGGACAGTTGTAAAAAAATATCTTTTGAGATGATGCATCATATTAACTGTCAGATATTTAACAGGCTTTTGAAAATATTCCAGTCAGACATGGTCTAACAGTTAGTTACACCATGCATCTAGACTTTAACTACATCATTTGATTATTGTTTGTTTCCTCATGGCCTACATAATGAATGTTTCTCTGGTCTGTACTTAGGTCAGTCAGAGGCCGTTACCCTGATGATACCCCTCTGCCCACCCCCTCCTATAAGTATAACGAGTGGGCCAACGACAGGAAGCATTTAGGATCTACGCCTCGTCTATCACAAGGGAAAGGTACTATTTCAGAAGGACGAAATATACTGCTCCCACTATATTTAATTTGCTTATTAACAATGTTCTGGTCATATGGACTTTCATTAGGCATCCCAGGCATCCTGTATATATTACTTCCTTTTGTTGTTATTTCTTTATCCTGCATCTGAACCCAGCTGGGGTGGATGTGTACACATAGGAAGTACGTGATATGATGTTTAATCGGAATCTGCTTATGGTTTCTCATTCTCTTTTATGTTTCAGGCAGGAAGGAGGGTGGTGAGGAGGGCATTATGTTTGATAATGAGGAAGAGAAGGAGCAGTGGGAGGAAGATCAGAAGGTAACTATCCTCCTTGACATCATTATTATTGACATATTACACTATATTGTGAGAGTTACAGTAGATCAGAACACAGTTATCTAGTGTTCTGATTTGACTCTGCCCATGCTTATGCCTCAGGCCCACAACAGTTTCGACCCTGTAAGTTTGATATCATTACTTTGGCTAAACAGACCCTCTGTGAATTGTTCCTACTCTAGCCGCCGTTGCTGATCTGGTTGAGCACTCAGTTTGTAGATGCAAACAAAACTTCAAGCAGACACATAAACTCCCAAAGGAACAGAAAGGGGGGAAAAAGGTTCCAACAATAATCTCTTTGCACCTGTATTACTTGACCTGAAAGCGCCCAACTCACTTGCACTAAGCACCCCTGCGCCTCTCCATGCGTGACCGCGGTCCTGCGTGTCTCTTTCAATCTCTGAATCACTTCCCCAGATGCAACTGTTTTCCTGACAGTCAAACATTTTAATAACTCAGCTGTGACATAGGCCCTTAATATGGCTATCTATGAATTAGAACGTATTATGATGTGATGTCATTTTCGCCTCCGTTTATCCAGCTGAATGATCCTGTTGTTTAAGGGGAACGTTGCCAATATTTAATGTGAATCCTATCGTACTATTGTGAGGAGGACAAAAAAAAAAACACTTCCCAATGTGTTTGGTTTTTCGAGAGTTCATACTGGAAAACCTACGTGAAACTCAATGTGTAGTTACTAGTTTTATATTGGCTTGTGGTCTTTTTTAATCTTTCTCACCATCTTTCACAGCAAGCTGACAGAGACTGGTACATGATGGATGAAGGCTCTGATGAGTTCCACAATGCTCTGACTCAGACCTCTGAAGAATATGTGAAGAAGAGAGAGCAGATCCTTCAGAAGCAGACACAGAAACGTATATCTGCCCACAGACGACAAATCAATGAGGTACAACAGTAAATCACATCTCCATGTCTGCTTGTTTTGATGATTCATTCGTCCTGTTACAGATTAATTGATTAATTTGTATGTGTGTGGTATACACACATACAGTTATTAGTGTTTGAGGGAGCAGTGTTTGTCTGAGCAGAGTTGATTAGTCTTGTTCGTAAAGCTAGCTGTGTGTATGTGGTTTTGTTTCTCTTAGGATAATGAGCGTTGGGAGACAAATCGTATGCTTACCAGTGGGGTGGTGCAGAGGCTGGAAGTGGATGACGACTTTGAGGAAGACAACGCTGCTAAGGTTCACTTGTTGGTCCACAACCTGGTGCCTCCGTTCCTGGATGGAAGAATAGTTTTCACCAAGCAGGTAAGTTGCAGAGTGGCTCACATTTACTTTAAACTAACAGGTTTTAGCTTGTAGATTAGTTCTTTTTGGCAAGTGACACTATTAGTGCAAATTAGACTTTAAAGGATCTAATATTATTGACTTAGGCTTAGCCCTTAGTGAACAAGTTGCTGCAGTAAGCACTGGTTGTATTGGTTATATGGGTTCATATCAAAGATTGATTTGCCTAATTGTATGTTTACGTGTGTGTGTGTGTGTGTGCGCGCGTGTGCGTGCGCATGTTGCAGCCGGAGCCTGTCATTCCTGTGAAAGATCCCACATCTGACATGGCCATCATCTCTCGGAAGGGCAGCCAGCTGGTTCGCAAACATCGTGAGCAGAAAGAACGCAAGAAGGTAGGACAGTGTAGTCTAACAATGATAATATATAAAGTAGGCGCACCGAGGATACAATGTGAAAGGACAAGGTCAAAATTGAGAAAGGACTGGCAGGTTTTCATGAATTATGAAGAGTGTGGCTCTGAAGAGATGATTTATTTGGCTTATATCTAATGTCTCAATATCCATCCATCATTGATGGATAGACATTGATACAGCCAACACTCCATTACCATTGTCACAGCAGATTTACATCACATTCATTTTAGATTTAAGTAGACCTGTCTGTTGCGCTTAATGTCCGGTTTGTTTAACGTATAAGGTGATGATGATGATGATGGTGCTTTATTGTGACATCATGTCTGAAAATGTTCTTACATCACAGCATCTCCATTTGCAACATAAATAAAGAAACAAAAATTAAGACAAGAAGGAAACCTACATTTCATAAAACATACAGAAAAATTATATGATCGACTTGTGCACAAAAGAGTGCTTCAGTTTTAATTGTGGAACCCTGTATCTCTGGTTTGATGGTACCATTTTGTATTCACTGTTCAGGACATGGTTGAGGTCAGAGACAATGTTGTTGGCCAGATTTAATATGTTATTATGGGTATTATAATGGTACAATGGTAATGGTATTATTATAGTGCTCAAGTGGTTGGCCAACAATATAGGGCAGATTTTCATTAATTGTGGAACCCTGTATCTCTGGTTTGATGTTACCATTTTGTATTCACTGTTCAGGACATGGTTGAGGTCAGAGACAATGTTGTTGGCCAGATTTAATATGTTATTATGGGTATTATAATGGTACAATGGTAATGGTATTATTATAGTGCTCAAGTGGTTTCCAAATGAAAATCTGCCCTATATTGTTATATAGGGCAGATTTTCATTTGGTGGATCAGTTTTGTCTTTAAACTAGTGGATACTAGTACCTAGGACACTAGTACCGGCATGTAAAGTAAAAAAGTAAAAAACAAAAGAGGAATGTATCTACTCGCCCCCAAAAACCTAAGAAAAATAATATTATTTGTTTTCTTCATTTGGTGATAAATTAAATGTGTTCCAGGTTAACTATCGTTGCAAGTATTTGTATGAAAATAACGGCTTATGGCTATGTTTTCAGGCACAGCACAAGCAATGGGAACTGGCAGGTACAAAGTTGGGGGACATTATGGGCATCAAGAAGAAAGAGGACGACCAAAGTGGGGCCAAAGTGGGCGAGGATGGCAAAGTAGACTACAGGTGAAGACATATTGAGTATGATGAGTGTCATGATTGTTGCTAACATTACTGACGTGCTAAATGTGTTAAAACTTGTATTGGTTAGTTTTTCAACCACTTAAGTCCTATTCTATATTTTGTTGTGTTTTAACTAGCTATGTTAACTATTTAAAAAAAAAATCTTTACAAGAAATGTGGCTATAATGGCATGTCCAAAATAAAGACGCCAGGTTTCATTTGGTAAATCTTTCAACTGTAGTGCTGGTTTTCCCGTATTTTAATTTTTTTTTGGTCAAACATTGTCATCCTTACAGAGCAGAGCAGAAATTTGCAGACCACATGAAAGATAAGACTGAGGCCAGCAGTGAGTTTGCTAAAAAGAAAACCCTCTTGGAGCAGAGGCAGTACTTGCCTATATTTGCTGTCAGACAACAACTTCTGAACATCATAAGGTACTTATGAAATACTTTCACAACAACTATTATGTATATACTAGTATATACGCAATAATAGTATGGCATATACTAGTATAGTGCTACTATATTCTAGTATAGTATATACTAGTGTACAAACTGTACAAATGTAGAGAAATGGACCCATAAGAGTCCATGTGTTAAAGTGTCTCTGATCAAGACACACATTTACAAGCAAAATATATCTACAGATACAAATAAACCGGCATGAAAAGACAAATATTAGATGGTATAGAGCTCTGTTTTTCAACGTCTAGTCCGGAGCCCACCAGGGGTCCAAATGGACCCTTAAACGGGTCTGTAATTCAGACAGTATACAAATGGATCAATTTGTATCTTTGGGACACAAATCAACACTGTGAAATCATCAGTGTTAGTTTAACCCATTAAGACCGGGGACGCATCTGCGTCTCATTTTAAGATTTCTTTGGGCTATTCAAAAATAGCAGATCTACAAGCTCATAGCGCGGCACCGAGTGCCGCGCTACGAGCTTGTAGATCTGCTATTTTTGAAAAATCTTGATTATTATCTTGATTAATCATTTTTAGAATTGGCTCAGAACTCTGAGAGTGTACCAATGGTACCTTTACGGTTTTCATTTCACACCCTGGTGGTCTCCGAAGCCGACGTTGAGAACCAGTAGTGTATAGAGAAACAGTTTACCATTCAACATGACTGAGTGAGAGTGACTCAATTTCAGGTGAGCTTAACGCGTGGTCTTTTTTTGTCTTCCCCCTAGGGACAATAGCATAGTAATTGTGGTGGGGGAGACGGGCAGTGGGAAGACCACCCAGCTGACCCAGTACCTCCACGAGGACGGCTATACCAGCTACGGCATGGTGGGCTGTACACAGCCCCGCAGGGTGGCAGCCATGAGCGTGGCAAAGAGAGTCAGTGAAGAGTTGGGCAGTAACCTGGGAGAGGAGGTAAGACGGGGTCCATTATATCAGAGACAGCAGCCATATTGGTGAAAGCTTATCTATCTGTCCTCTATTTTTAACTACTTGTGTATATCAGGGGTTCAGGTGGTCCGTGGACCACTAGTGGTCCATGAAGGATTAACGTGCATTAACGACATGGTGACCTATGATGACGCGTCAATGTTGTCAGTTACTGGGAAGTCGGAGGTCAAGAAATTCCTCAGAAAAGGGAATTAGAATCTCAAGAAGGGGAAGTGTACCAGATTGTCCGATTGAGTTATCATTATTAAGAAATGTGCCCATATAATCACATGTGTCTGCTTACTCATACATAAGATACAAATCAGTAAATCAGTTAACATGAGTTTAATGGAAGGTTGGATAAAGTAAGAGAACAGAATAAGGGTTACAGTGGGATAGGAATAGACCACTAGTAGTCTGTGGACCATTGGTTGAGAAACAGTGGATGTATAGACATGGGATGCATAGCAAGTGTTAGCAAAGCACTAATCTTAGTTCATATTCCCACCCAACACAACAGTGGTCCCCAGGTTGATTCTTAGTCAGGGTGGTGTCACAATCAGTTGAAAACCCCTGGTGTATATGCTTGCATCTTTTTATTGCTGTTATGGAATCAGTCATATGCTGTTCAACATGGCCATCTAGTGGTTAAACAGAGGTCACTTTCTTGAATGTTATTGCTGTTATGGAATCAGTCGCTGCTCAACACTGCCATCTAGGTGTTAACAGAGGTCACACTCTTGCATCTTTTAGCTGTTATGGAATCACTCATATGCTGCTCAAGACTGCCATCTAGTGGTTAAACTAAGGTTCTTCCGATTATCTTTAGTTGATTGTTTTGACATGTGCTGCAGGTGGGCTATGCGATCCGTTTCGAGGACTGCACATCAGAGAAAACAGTCATCAAGTACATGACAGATGGTATCCTGCTGAGAGAGTCCCTGAGAGAGTCGGATCTGGACCACTACAGTGCTGTCATCATGGACGAGGCTCACGAGCGCTCCTTGAACACGGACGTGCTGTTCGGCCTGCTGCGTGAGGTCAGGGCCACAATAGCTAACACCCATTGAATTAACCATATTCACACGCTGGCCATTTTGCTTACTTTAATATTCTGGGGGTGGGGTTTCCCATCCACGAGTATTAAGTAAGAGCAGAATTAAGTCACACCCTGGGGGTATTACACACCTGTGTATTAATTGAGAGCAAAGTGGCTGCTGTTTGAATAATGATCAATAGATGCAACTTATGGCACATTTTTGTCTTAGTGGTATGTGTGTCATGTTATTACTGTGGTGCATATTGCTGTCATGTGACTTGTGTTTTAATTACATTTTTCTACTTTTCTCTTAACCCTTGACCAGGTTGTGTCTAGACGTTCTGACTTGAAGCTCATTGTCACCTCTGCTACCATGGACTCGGATAAATTTGCATCATTCTTTGGCAATGTCCCCGTATTCCACATTCCAGGAAGAACATTCCCAGTGGACATCTTGTTCAGCAAGGTATCTTTTAAGTTAAATTATTGTTTGGAATAGGCATAGCATGGTGTCTCTTAAGGTCCTGTGTGATCGGCAACGGAGAGCCACAATTCCTAACCCCCATCAGTCACTCATCTATATCTGCAATAGACACTAGGAGAATCACATAATATTATATTACCAGATGATTATTTCACAATATTCAAAGTCTTTTGAAAACTGTAATGATATGTTGATTGTCCTGGTATTGTTCATCGTCCTTGTGCATTCCTACAACACATGAAGTGTTTTTCATGTAGCTTATTGTTTTGAATGTTGCTGCATGGTTTCCTATCATGTAATGTGATGTGCTCTGCAGACCCCTCAGGAGGACTATGTGGAGGCGTCAGTGAAGCAGGCTCTTCAGATCCACCTCAGTGGTATGGGAGGAGACATCCTCATCTTCATGCCTGGTCAGGAGGACATTGAGGTGAGGCACCTGGTGGTCACCATGCTGCTTCTACCACACTCATATTGTTGCTGTCAGGCAGAAATCTTGTATCGCCGTATTTAAACTCTTTTCATAAATTAATTCCCTACAAAATAGCGGATCTACAAGCTCACAACATGTTGCATATCAATGTGTTGTGAGGTTGTAGAATCACTATTTGTCATATGACCTAGTTCATATGTCTTAAGTGGTTAAAGGATAAGGCGTTTATAAGTTTGTTTTTAAGTTAGTTTTTTGTCAACGTAACCTATGAAAATACCAAGACCGGAAAATACATTTCACCTACTTCCATGTATGGTTCATCTTACCACAACAAATATAGCTCAAAAGTCATAAAACTCCCTGTTAACACAAGTCCCAGATCGTTTATTTGGTCCGTGTAATCATTGTGATGAACCTGGGTATTGTAATTCTTCCTGGAACAACTTCATGAAGCCATGGCAAAAGCTTTTTAAAACTCTGTCCTGTCCGGCATGTACATTGGCATGTTTACATTCCGGGGGAAACTATAATGCCCCAGTTAACTCATTCACTGCCAGAACTTTATTTTTTTGCGTTTGCCCACTGCCAGAGATTTTTAATTTAAAAAAAAAAAGTACTCAGGAGCCGAGATACAAAATGTTTAAGTTTTAAGTTAACAAGGAAGTGGATGGGAGTCTAGATCTTCAACAAATCATATCTCCTTGGTCTTTGGGTTTTTTTCGTTTTAGTCGTTCTTGGCAGAGGGGGCTTAAAGGACAAAAGTCGTTTTAGTCGTTCTAGGCAGGGAATGAGTTAATCACAATTCTAAATTACACTGACCTATCAGTTTTGCGTCTATAAAAATGGGACCCAATGGCTCGCTGCTTGGCACTCAACATCAAGGGTTAGATAGGGGGTACATGTAAATCCCTGCAACAACTATTATGTACTTGTACCTCAAGCCGCCTCCCACTACATAAACAGGAGATGGGCTCCTGCCCTATGGGCTACATGGCTCGTCGTTTTCACGTATTGCAGACAAAGTGGCCTGCAGCCTACAAGACTTGGTATAAAAGAGAGAGAAAAAAGACAAATCAAATGTCACTATTAGAGGTGCTGGATAAAATGCATAAATGATTTTTTTTAAATAAATGGTGATAATAATAATAATAACGATTGAAAAGCCTTGGGGCTCAAGAGCCACTATGTTGTTAAACTTTATTATGCTCTTGTATAAAAATTAGATATAAAAGCTAAAACGTTGCGTCACTAGCTTGTAGATCAGTTATTTTTGGCAAGCAACACCATCATACTTCAGAGAATAAATTGAGATTTATGTGAAATGGAAACTTGTTCAACACTGTTCCTTTGACCTTGCAGGTGACCTCAGATCAGATTACTGAACGGTTAGAGGACCTGGAAAGTGCTCCTCCTCTGGCTGTACTTCCCATCTACTCCCAGCTGCCCTCTGACCTCCAAGCCAAAATCTTCCAAAAGGTCTCTCACCTTATCCTGATTTGTTGTCTCACAAGGTCCCTCTGCATACACTTTTATGTTTTGTCTTTACATTTCTATATCCAGGCAATGCAGTTCATTGAAATCGGCTTAGTTTCTAATGTTTTCTTGTACTGCACATGGTTAGGCAAAAGATGGAGTGAGGAAATGCATTGTTGCTACCAACATTGCTGAGACGTCGTTGACTGTTGATGGAATCATGTTTGTCGTGGATGCAGGATACTGTAAACTTAAGGTATTTTTATGTGCACTTTGAACTGCTCTTTTATTTCTAAATTGTTCAACAATAATTTGACCAGGCTAACACACTCCCTCTGTATTGTTCACTCAATTTTGTTGGTGTCTGTTTGGCCAGGTGTTCAACCCTCGTATTGGAATGGACGCCCTGCAGGTGTACCCCATCAGCCAGGCCAACGCCAATCAGCGCTCTGGCAGAGCAGGACGTACAGGACCAGGGCAGTGTTACAGGTAACACTTCAGGAGTCAAGACATAGAACACACACACACACACTCACGTTTCAACAATGTTTCATTTTATTAATACATTTCCCTTGTTAAATCACTTTTCTATGGGGCAAAATAAAAATTAAATAATCTTCTTGATTTTGACTTCTCATCTCTGACATCTGACTCTGAGGTCTGCCATATTCAATATCCAATTTAGGCATTTAGCAGACACTTTTTTCAGAGCTACTTACAAAGTGCAAGATGAGAGTAAATGTCATGAACCTTAGGCAACAAAACGACAGGGTAAAATAGAGTGCAAAGAAAACACTTTAATGCTACAAAGGCCGATTCTAAAAACGCCTTCTAAATCCTAACCTACTTTTTCTGATTTTTGTATATATATATATATATATATATATATATATATATCAGCTAATCTGTATATCTGTCTAAACAACATGCTATCTAAACAACATTCTTAGCATTTGTGGACAAGCAAAACTGTATACGTTTATCTCAGCCTGATCGCCAGAGAATTAGTATACATTGCACGGATCCAGTGCACGTCATTCCGTGCATAGTCGCCTAGAAACCCAGAAATTCCGTGCATATGTACAGCGAGTCCCACGGTGGGCGTAACCAGTCGCAACCCTGAAAAACCCGGAAGCAGAGCAGTCCCCACAACAAAATTTACGATTCTGTGCCTATCGGTACATAACTCAAACGGCGCTGAGTAGGCACAAGGGAATGTCGCAACGTTCGGGACGGCAACTCCGAAATGGTTTAGTCACAATGGGGGAGATGCGAGGCGGCTATGCACAGAATTTCGGGTTTTCCAGTTGTCTATTCACGGAATTTCAAAAACGTTCAAAGAGAACGTTTCCTCTGGCGATCGGGTTGGTTTATCTACATATACACATACACAGTTACTTGTTCACATATGTGAACAAGTAACCAACATATATCTGCATACTACAACTTGCATCTATCAAGAAATGGGTGATTGAAGGAATGAGTAGTGCTAGGGGGTGAGGTGGAGTCTGAAGAGGTGAGGTTTCAGACTGGTGGAAAATGGAGAGTGAGTCTGCAGTCCTGACTAAAGGCCCGTTCATAGTCCCTAGATGGGTCTAAAACGTGCGTCAGGGGGTGAGGGATTCCGTCCGTTCTTTACGGACGCATGCATAGTCGCTCACGTTATTTAGGGGTTATTTTATTTATTTTAAAGTGTACAGGCGTAATACACCTATTCATCCACTAGATGGCAGTTGCGAGATTATGTACCGGTACCCATAATGTTGCCATGTCTGCTTATTATAAGCGACTTTGGGCTTATTTTTCTGTAAAGTTGCTTGTAAACAAACAAGCAATTTTGTATTGGTGGTTGCGGTTTTATTTGGGCTTGTAGTTGCTTGTAGTTGCTTATTTGGGCCAATTATTATTGAAACCAGTGATTCTCAAACATATATTGTAGATCTGCTATATCCTAGTCGATTCTTTTGGGCTTGTTTTCATAGACCTGGTTGCTTATTTCTCTCACAAAACCTGGCAACACAGCCAGCTGGCATCAGCGCAGCTAACAACATGAAGCTACCATTGTAGCATCTAGCCAAAACAACGCAATAAAAGACAAACTAGTCCACAAACTAGACAAAAACAATGGTTGTCTACAAAACGTGAGTTTCGACCCCTACTGCACTGTGCTATATATGCTATATATTGTCACAGACCGTGGATCGACGGGTCTAAGTACTTAAGTACATTTACTCAAGTACTTCCACCAACCAACGTGGGTCTTTTTTTGGAGAAAGAGGGCCCGAGGAAAACTTTTTTTCCTTATACTGCCAACGGGCTCCACTGGTACTACAGGCAACGTACAAACGAACATACGTCGGCCTGACGGTGAATGTCGACTGCACGGAAGGAAATCCTGGAGCCGCAAGTGACGGAGGGGGAGACAAAACCATCAACGTAAGGAGCGTTGGCGCTCGTTACGTCTCCTTACGTCCGACTATGAATGATACTTAAGGGGGGAGGTCAGAGGTTCATTCAACAGCCGCTTGGAGCATTGGCCAGGGTGTCGTAGAGACAGGCACTTCCTGCTTGTCGTAGGGACAGGCTTCCTGCTTTAACTGATCTAAGTGAGCGGGTAGGGGTGGATTGGATCATGTCCTGAAGGTAAGGGTGTGCCATGCCCTTGATTGCCTTGAAGGTCATCACCAGTGTTTTAAATGGCTATGGGAACACAGAAGGTGTGAAATAGAATATGTCCTGCCTCTGACAAAGGAAGTCGTCCCTAGTTCATCCTAGTATTCACAGGTATTTTTTTGCAGCATCCTGCTGAGGGCTGGAACCACCCATTGAATTGTGTGTCTTATTCTTCCTTTATTTAACGACTATTTCAGCCCACATAGAGAATGAAACCACCTGAAATACGCTAATCTCTGTTAAGTCTGGTATTTCGCGGAAGACTTCATCCATCCTCTCGAATGCAGAAAACCAAATAAGAACATTTTGAGCAGAATGTTTTCATCCTCTGGCTGATGGAGATCAGCTTGCTCCTCAGACGGTGTGTCCTGGCAGGGCTCTGATCTGCGACGTGTCCAATGCTTTCAAGACTGTCGGAGGCAGGAAGAGGAAGAGAGAGAGAGAGAGACAGATTTTCTAATCCCCAGAGGATTTCATGCTGTTTAACTTTGTTTACAGTGTGGAAAATGTACCACAAAAGACCCTGTCACTGGATTCACCAGACCTTTCTCCCCCTGTCTTCCACATTTGGTTAAGTAGAGATGCAGTGTGTGACACTCGCACACGAATACGCGATACCTTTTGCATCGTTAATGAGCTGGGATGCTTATGAAAGCTAGCATGCCATGAAATCCCCCCAGCCCACCCCCATACACACAGAGAAACTAACTGCAGATCTGTGAAGAATTGGTTTGTGAGCAGAGCCTGACAATGAGTAGAGGCGAGGGCTTTGACTGGCGGTTGATGGGTATATGCGGTAAATAGAGGGGAGAGAGTAAGCCATATTCCACTTGTGTGCATAATTTACCCACTCAAAGGCCTTCTTAGCTGTGACCACACACACACACACACACACACACACACACACACACACACACACACACACACACACACACACACACACACACACACACACACACACACACACACACACACACAGCATAGCCAGCTTCAACCTTATACAACCACACACTTAAAAATTAAGTGCACACTTGAGAGGGCTAACCCAGTAACTTTAATGATAACTTTGGCATTTCACTCTAAGCTAGAATATCACAATGGCTGCTCACAGACAGTACTTGGATACGCTAGCATCCTACCTTTGGCTCTCCATTGCAATAGCTTTGTCACTTTGTAATAACGGTAACAAATCACGTTTGTGCCACCTAGAACGAATTCTAACTAGGTGGCATTTTAAGTAAACTCATCCCTCTCTGTGCAGTTTGTTAGTTTATGATAAATGAACAAAATGCTAGCAGGTCATTGAGATTTAGAGTAACTCCCTTCCTGTTTATTCTCTTCTCTCTCCACGTCTGTCTCTCTCCTCATCCCTGCAGACTGTACACTCAGAGTGCCTATAAGAACGAGATGTTGACCACCACCATCCCAGAAATCCAGCGGACCAACTTGTCCAACGTGGTGCTGCTGTTGAAGTCTCTGGGCGTCCAGGACCTGCTGCTCTTCCATTTCATGGACCCGCCACCTGAGGACAACATGCTCAACTCCATGTACCAGCTCTGGATCTTGGGAGCTCTTGACAACACAGGTCAGGTGCTGGTCCTTATCTTACAGTATGTGTGTGTGTGTATATATATATATATATATATATATATATATATATATATATATATATATATATATATATACACACACACATACACACACATACACACACATACACACACACACACACTCTTATACAGTGTGTGTATAGCATGCGTAGGAAACCTAGGAATGAACGTGGCTTCTTTCAGGATTAAGATGTGACACTGCTCATGTTTTTGATTACGTTTTTTTTTTGTGATGATGCATAGAGATGCTGACGCCACATACTGCAGGCGGTAGCCTCTGTGGGGGGTTCCTGCAGTGATGATACAGAGACACCACAAGCAGGGATGGAGCTGGGGGCTTAGTCGCTAGAGTAATTGCCTAGTACCTGATCCTGTGTTTGATTTGACTGGTGGGGTCTCATCTCTGTCTCATCTTAGCCCGATTCCGTGGGATTTAGGGATTTGGGGGTGGATGGGAGGGGGGGGGACTTTTGACGGTACCCTGTATGGTGTGTTAACAGCAGATTATGTCTGATTAAAGCTTACCTGGCCCTGCTCTGCCTCTCTGCTCTCACCTCACACACACACACACACACACACACACACACACACACACACACACACACACACACACACTCTTCATAAGCCTCTTACACTCTTTCATCTAATCATTAAAATCAGAACAGAAGTTTTTCAGCCATGTGCACCCCCTCGGTTTAGATAATCAAAGTATTCTCCACTGTCAGCAGTTTGTCCCTCCTCTGTCACAGTGATAGACGAACGTTTATTCCATCTCCTCCCTCCATGCCAGCAGGCTCCCTGTGGTCAGAAAGAGACTCACCCAAAGGATGGCTCTTCCTTCATATTTCTCGTTCGTTGTGTGTGTGTGTAACCTGTGATTGTGTTCTTGCTTAGGTGCTCTGACACCGACTGGTCGCCTGATGGTGGAGTTCCCCCTGGACCCGGCTCTGTCCAAGATGCTGATCGTGTCGTGTGACATGGGCTGTAGTGCTGACATCCTCATCATCGTCTCCATGCTGTCTGTGCCGGCCATCTTCTACAGACCCAAGGTGCCGTTCATTGACACAGCCACAGTGTCTTCTGTCTTAAACCCTAAAATACTTTGTTGACTCGGGTCCCCCAAGGTCCCATACTCGGTCCCCTCCTTTGTTCCTTCTACACCAAATCTTGTAGCCGGAAAATAGTCTGCGATCGGCTGTTTCCGCCGTTTTGCCAAATGTTTGCCTATTATGACATTCCCATAATAAGAATGCTAGGGTTCAAGTGGTTAAGGAATAACAGCATTTTCCTGTGTATGCCTGATCAGTGTCGCAATATAAATGATAAAGGACAGACACAATCTGTCAAACACTTAAAATGAGCTGCTGTTCTATGTATTTGTTTTTATGTGCTTAGTATTTCAAATTAGGTGACTTGAATTGATAATTTGTTACTCTGGAGTCTGGACTCATGGAAGAATTATGCAGTTAAGCAAGAACGAACAAACGAAAAACATTGTATTACATTAATTACCAGGCAATTGGTATGAAAATAACCATGTGTAAACTCCATCTGCTCCTCCAGGGTCGTGAGGAGGAGAGCGACCAGGTCAGGGAGAAGTTTGCGGTCCCCGAGAGCGACCACCTCACCTACCTCAACGTCTACATGCAGTGGAAGAACAACAACTACTCTAGCGTCTGGTGCAATGAGCACTTCATCCACACCAAGGCCATGCGCAAGGTCTCGTATAACTTGCCTTAATTTGGCTGGCTTTCACCTTATTGGGTGAAGCCTCTTGTCCAGATGGGACTAATGCATGCATACTTACACACATACCTGCTTGTATATGGTTTGTTGGTGCAGGTGCGTGAGGTTCGCTCCCAACTGAAGGACATTATGGTGCAGCAGAGGATGAATCTGATCTCTTGCGGCTCTGACTGGGACATCATCAGAAAGTGCATCTGTGCCGCTTACTTCCACCAGGCTGCCAAGCTCAAGGTACTTGAATGCATTGGTTGATGTCTGTGATGCAGCTAACCTCGCGTCACCAGGCTTTCCACACAGAGGAAAGCCTGGTTTTCATTATGAACTGACCAGTGTGATCCGGTCTAGGCCACGCCCTCTAGAAAGTGGTTTCCAGTTGTGGATTCCGGTCGGCGCCATTTGTTTTTGTTCCCTCACATGAATACTGAATCGAGTAACTTGTAGCCCGTCGCGCTACAAGTTAGAGTAAAAGATGGATATTCCAAATGAAGTATTTTGAAGTTTTACTTCAAGAAACTTGGCGGATTCATCAAATTACAAATGTAATCTGGTAGAGGGGAATCATTTTGGGGAAGCGCGTTTTTGGTTTCCGCCATGGTTTCTGCCCGCCTGATGATGCTTATCAATTGGGGTGAAGTTGGACGAAAGTTGTAGGCGCTGTAGAATAAAGTGTGTTTTGAGGACAACGAGTTGGCACAAATGGTCGACCCCTATGGGGTGTTTTCATGATCCAAGTAATCCAGGTAAAGGTAGTATTGTAGGTTCTATTGTGCGAATTACGATTCAACAGTTATAGGCCAAAACAATGAAGCGGGCTGTTATAGCACCACCATGAGGCCGATTTGAAAAGTTTGGGGTGGAGGTTCTTCCTTGGCCTACGGGAATGTGTGTGCAAAGTTTCAGGGCAATCGGATGCTGCATTCATGATTTGTGGCATTTTGTGCAAAACGGGCCCCTATCACAAACTTTGAAAGCGAATCGTAGCCAATCTGAATGGAATCTGAAAAAGCTGACGGATACATCTTGATCACCTGACCACAGACATAATGTGTACCGATTTGCGTGAGTTTTTGACAAAATATGTACGAGTAGTAGGAAAAAGTGTGTTTTGGAGAAAGTCTTCTCAGGTGGAATTGGGCATGGTCTACATAGTAAGTTGTGCCATGATTCAAGGAATCCATATCAAAAAAAGTTTGATTGTACGACTTACGGTTCAAGAGTTATAGGCCAAAACGTTAGGGCCCTGTTATAGTGCCACCATTAGGGTGATTTAAAACATATGGGGCAGAGGTTCTACCTTGGTCTACTGGGAGTGTGTGTGCAACATATCATGCCGATCGGTCTAAAGGTGCCAGAGATTAGCTGCTCACGGACGTACAGATGAACAGACACGGGCGAAAGCATACCGGTAGTCTCCTTCCGGCCTTCGGCCTGGCGGAGACTATTAGAATATTCGCGTCCTTCTGTGTGTGGCAGCCACTCTCTCTCTCTCTAACACTGGATGCAGCAGGCAAACACCTGCTGTGTAGCACCTCCTGCAAGTACTGCATTGAACACCGCGAGGCAGAGAGATTTAGGGACCTTGCAGGAGATTAGTCTACTAAAAGACAAATTGAAGTAATTTATTGCCTTCTCTACTGCAGTTGACGAGAGCAATGACGTGATCAAAATGGTTAATTTTTATTCAATGGACTCAACCATCGGCAATTTGTATTTAAATATTTTGTCGGAAAATATTATTGGCCATGGCCTACCCTGCCACACTGAAGTCCAGGGGCTGTGCTCAATTGTTAATTTCAATCAGAAATTGGACTATTCATGAATAAGAAATGGAAGCCAGTGGCAGAATTGACCCAGACTGGCTTCATAAGTTTTTTTTTTTGCATTTTTTGTGGATATAACAGAGCGCTTAAATTTGCTTTATGTTAAAATGCAAAGTCAAAAAAACACATGCTTGAATTGTGCCGGTTAGTCTGACTTTTGCCCACCTGAATGACTCACAATTATGCGTATTGCTCTACTATAGACTGAACACTGAAGACAATATCCCAAGCTTTCGTTGCAAAAACTGGGTGGACACAATTGGAGAGGAAAAAAAACTGCATTGCAGAACCAATCCAAAGTTTTAGTGGCGGTCCTTCAAATTGGGTCAGTGACACGACTGGTTTCAGAGTAGCCAACAATGATTACCTTTAATTGCAGTCTGTCTGCAATACGTATTGTTTAATGTGACAGAATACTGTGACAGCGTTTGTGCTTTTCAGTGTTGCTACCATGCGTGATCTGCATGGAGTCACTTGACATAAAACGAGTTTTACACCCCTGATCTAAACAGAGTGGCATCCAGAGTGTATTAATGCAATGTATACATTTGAAAAGGGGAATGCGAAAACACACATGTGACGTGGCCAGGTGCAGAGAAACATTGGCCTAGGAAACCCATGCTCACTCTCACATTCACATTGTTTATTAAATTGTCTCTGTTTGTTTGTTTTGTTTGTGTGTGTTTCCAGGGCATTGGTGAGTATGTGAATGTGAGAACAGGCATGCCCTGTCACCTCCACCCCACCAGCTCCCTGTTTGGCATGGGCTATACTCCAGACTACATCACCTACCATGAGCTGGTCATGACCACTAAGGTAAACAGACAACAGACGTCTGACCTTTATGTGCTGCATTTTATGTTTTCACCAGTATTTGTTCCTTGAGAACATGCAGTGTTTCTGTATGTACTGTATGTTTCATCAGTGTTTGTTCTTGTAGGAGTACATGCAGTATGTCATATTTATCAGTATGTGCAGTGTTATATTTATGTTTCATCAGTACATGCAGTATGTAGTACCGGTATATATGTTTCATCAATAAATGCAATGTGTTCTATGTTTCACTGATGTATGTTCCTGTAGGAGTACATGCAGTGTGTTGTGTGTACAGTATGTCTCACCAGTGTTCGTTGTTGTAGGAGTACATGCAGTGTGTTGTGTGTACAGTATGTCTCACCAGTGTTCATTATTGTAGGAGTACATGCAGTGTGTGACAGCGGTGGATGGAGAATGGCTGGCAGAGCTGGGGCCCATGTTCTACAGCATTAAACATGCGGGGAAGAGCAGACAGGTAGGACAACATAATACTACTGTTTTCTGAGGCACAGTGTGACTTTCAGTATGCTGCCACCTTAAGCCTAATTTATACTGCATAGTATGACGTGTCGCTTGCCAAAGAAAACGGATCGACAAGCTAAAAACACAAGCAATGCAATTCTGGTGTAGAGTGACACTTATGGTGAAGTATGAATTTGCCTTTAGTGCCAAACTTTACTCATGATACAAGGCCATACTTTATTTTAGAAGGTTATGCTAAATATAAAAATGCGTGGAGGTGGCACGGACTGCTGGCGTAGCGGTCCGGGCACCTAGGCGCCGAAGTAGCCTGACGGCGCGTCGCGGGTTCCCGACGGCCTTGGCTGGATGTCACTCCTCATCTCTCTCCCCATTTACTGTCAACCTACTATCCTATCAATAAAGGCATTAAAAAAGCCCCCCAAAATGATATTTTTTATGCGTGGAGGTACTTCTTTGGCCTACTTGTCCTATCAATAAAGGCATTAAAAAAGCCCCAAAAAATGATATTTGTTATGCGTGGAGGTACTTCTTTGGCCTACTTGTCCTATCAATAAAGGCATTAAAAAAGCCCCAAAAAATGATATTTGTTATGCGTGGAGGTACTTCTTTGGCCTACTGGCAAGTGTGCACAAGAAGCTGATCGGTCGAGGCTAGCCTCTTATAGAAGGCTTGCCTCATAGAGCCACACCCTGCATTAACTAGTACATCTGCAATGGTTAGAGGTGGTCTGACACAAGGGACATTTAGACCCTTGTGTCAGGTAGGACACCTACTTGGTTGACAATTTTAATAAAGTTGGTTGACAATGGCACTTTGACTGGATTGGACTCTAGATGCGCCACCATCTTTATTGTAGTTCGGAGAACTACAATAAAAGAGTATTGTCAGGAGAGTGAGAAAACCGACATAAAACTTAGATTGTAGCTTTAACTTATTCCTTCCTTTGTATTATATTAATCCCTATTTTCTGTCTCAACTTCTCGCACTCACCCACTTCCCTGTGTGTGTGTGTGTGTGTGTGTTTCCAGGAAAACCGACGCAGGGCCAAGGAGGAGATCACCAACATGGATAAGGAGATGTCTATGGCCGAGGAGCAGCTGCAATCGCGTCGTGAGGAGCAGGAGAAGAAGAGCAACGCCAACAGTGTCAGGTGAGGAAGGTTCCTTGTGCACCTCATTCTCCATCCACAGTCAAAGTAGAAACGATTTAATTTACCTGCCTTTCTGCCTTCCCCCGTCAGCACCACCCCTCTTTCTCTCCTCCTCCTCCTCTCCCTCTCTCTCTACTCCACCTCTCTCACTCCTCATGATGAGCTTTTCTCACCTCTGGTCCCTCCAGACGAGACAAAAAGAAATAATATTGACTCCTTGCTGACCCCCATTACTGCAGCAATTTAAATTGTGCCACAGCAGAGCAGAGAAAGGAGGAAGAACGTTCATTTTCAAATTAGACCCAAAAATTAATTTCACACCCATCCTCAAGCTTCACAGGAAAGAAATAAGGTTATAAAGAAAGAGAAAGTGTGGGGGGAGGGGACTTTTGTTGTTAATTAATCAGACGGTTTATCTATCTGAGCTTGTGTGACAGATATGTTGAAAATAATCACATTAGAGAGCTGTAGGATTAAGAATTAGATTAAGCAGAGGAAGTTTTAAGTGTTATAATGAGGGGTGGTCTGCTCTCCCGGGCTCTCCGCTGCTGCCTTTGTCTCTCGGCCGGGAAACGAGGACCACCCCCCCCCCCCCCCCCCCCAACGTCTACACACTGTCCAGGATGCAGGACTGCACCTGCTGCCTCTCACACCTCCTTCAACCCAGCAGCAGAATGAAGCGGCACTTTGAAATACAAAGTGGGCCCGGTCATTATTATGAGACTTAATTGTCCTGTGTTTTCTCTTGAGAGAGACTACTGTATACGTATACACCAACACTGAGGAACATGTGTCATGGTCTCCACATCAGTGCTTCCCCGCCACTAATCTCCTTTTCCAGCCCTCCATATCCATGCCAGCACTATATGCTTTCAAGACTACTGGTGTCCTTGTCTATGCCTGGGGACAGGACAAAATGGGGATGGGGACAGGAGGGGACAGAAGAGGACACAATGACAGAGAGGGGTTATGGCCTGATGGCTGTAATTGTGGCTTGTGTGTGGAGAGAGAGAGAGATGAGGGGACACTAGGCAGTGTCAGGGTGTCACGCTGCTGTAATTAAAGATGATAGATTGTGCTGTCAGAGGCGTCAGGCTGCAACGTACCTCCAGTCTCTACAGAGAGGCCAAACCGTTCTTTTTTTTCTCTCCCTCCAGCCAAATGTCCGTTCTCTTTCTACCTCACTATCAACAGCACTACCAAGTGACAGCACCACGTCTCTGGCATTACTTACTACGCTGTTAGTACGGTTGCTTCAAAGGCAACCACAGTATAGCTATTGCACCTATCATTGTATGGCTATATTTATATCCGCAAACGTTTTCCGCACTACTCCCACAGTGATCGTGGCACAGGTATTATGTCAAATCGACATATTTAAATATAACGAACATCCTATTAACAAGTTTTAATTAACAGTTAACTCTTGACTGCGGACGACGCGATAACGCGTCAAGTGCTACTTTGTCCAGTTGGCCATCGACGCGCTCGACGCGCTGGACGCGCGTTCATTGTTTAATCTCTGATTGCGCTATGCTGCTTAATATTCAATGTTATTCTCGAGTTCCACTTACTTCACGGACATCTGCATCCGGTTTCATGACCTGGATTCCGTTTCCGGTTTTTGATTCTTTTCCCCAGTCATTTTCGTCCAAAATAGGTAAATAAACGGTCTTTCACACGGTATGACGGACAAACGGACAGTTTCTCTTCTATAATCTATGGTCTGGGTGACGATCAGTCATCGCCGTCGTGTATCACGACGGCATTTTGGCGATCAAAACAATCTGGGACGACGTCACTTCCGTTTTCATGTTTTCCCCTGTCTAATCTATCAAGAAGGCTGAGAGAGACCCAACGGCCTGATCAAGCAGTCATGTGCTGCACTCTAGTGGCGGATTTGTGCTGGGTCTTTACATTATGTCCCCTTAAATTATTTTCATGAGAAAAATTCAAAATATAAAAATAAAAAAACACGAAAATTGCTGGCACTGGGGGAGTACTTTATGAAAATACTCTGGCAGTCAAAGAGTTAATGTTACTTCTCCAATGGCATGTCTATTGGAAACGGTGACAGTATTTTTTATCTCAGAAACCGAAGTGATACAGTTACAACACTTGGTAGATAGATTCACAGTCCAATAGACCAACACGGGAACTACAAATTGCACGCCCACTTTTGAGACAGCGCCGCTACTCGAGGTCTGTGAGAACTATGAACTGCAGCTGCCAATGCATTCCCTATGAGAGGATTTGAGAGTTAGCCTACTTTTTAAATATTCCTACATTAACTGATTCACTGCCAATCACGTAGATCTACGCGAACCTATTTAAAGCTTAAACGTAAGATTTCAGAAGCTAGAACTTTTGACACACTGATGGAGTATATTATAGTATATTGTGGGTAGTATATCGAGATGACAGATATGGGACATTAAAAAGGATAAATTAATCAAATGGGACAGTTTATTATAACACAAAAAAAATCGCTACAGCCTCAGTAGTTAACCAGTGAAATTACGGTATTTTACAATGCCTCTCATAGAGATTGCATTGGCAGCTGCAGTTCATCGTTCTAACGGACCTCGAGTAGCGGCGCTGTCTCAAAAGTGGGCGTGAATTTGTAGGCCTTCCGCTTCCGGCCGTGTGTCTATGCCCTACGCATGAAAACACCAATCGGCTTCATTCATAACAGCCAACTTTACATGGTGGCCTATTATAACTTGTAGATTCTAGAATTGTAACTACACATATACACCGAATCCTTTTTGGGCTATTTTTTATTATGAAGACTCTATAATTATGAGGAATAATTATTAATATTTTATTTTATATTCCATATCGTTGAGCTTTTTTTTACACAATAACCCGTCCAACCCGTCGATTTCTTTATTATGATATACAGTAGCTCTTCTAGCCCCCAATAACTCGCATCTGGCCATCAAAGATCACAGGACCTGTATTATTGTGTAAAAAAATGACATTTAGCCACCTGCCCGAATGCCCCGGCCCACTGTAAAAAAGATCGCGAAAATTGCTAAAGCTATAGAAAGCAGTAAATGATTTTTTTTAACACTCATATTTTATTTACTTTAATTACAAGCTAAAACATGAACCTTGGTTGTAAAAAAACAAAGTTGTCCTTTAACGCAGCACCAAAGGTGATTTCACTTAAACCCATAGAGGGCGCCACAAATGCAAAAGGTTTAACTGTTTGGTCCAAAAATAATAATAATAATATTATGTTTCTGCAACAATCTCCTTCAAATTAGTTACACATGATCTTGGGAGTCATGTCACAATGAAAGTCACATGACTCCCTACGGCTTTTTGATTCTAATCATAGGGGGCACAAATGTAAAAAGTATAACCAATTAGTATAAGGAATTTTACCCAACACATTACTCGGGTCCCAACAGCAACCCATGACTTGCATTACGGAAACCAAACACTTTCTAGTTTAAAGGGATTATTGGCAACATTAAGCCTAAATTTGAAAAATATCTCTATATATATATTTAGCATTTTTTCCCCTCTATCAGCCACTATACTATATAATGATGCTGGGGTGTTTTCCTGCATTGAAACACAGTCCTCTTTCTGAAATCCGTATTTCCCTACTGTTTATGTTTGTCTCGGGCCGTAAATTAACGCACGCATGTGCGCATCCGTGCGCGTCCGTGTCCGTGTGAACTTTTTACTTTCGGTTTTAAAATGCTCTCAAACTTCGTTTTTGAGGCACATAATTTACTTTTCAGATAGCGTTTGAATAGAATTTAGTTGTTTAAAGGAGCTACACCATGAATTTAAAAAAAAAATTTGATATTTAATATCATATGGTGTATGTCCCTCAAACCTTTTTCAAAAGGTTTGAGCCTAAATCATCACTCAGATATACTCATCCCAAGTCAATTGTCTCTGGCTTATACAGCGCTTTCAGCTGCAATACCAAAACGTCCTCTTGGGCAGGGGGGGGCTACTGAGCAATTCTGTCTGTTAATACAAAAAAATATTAAAAAAAAAAAAAAAAATGGAAAAATTCTGCATAAAAAGAAGCATCTAAGAAAAATACAAAATCGAAAAAAAAACACTTTGAACATTTTTGAACAATTCCACCAAGTGTTTGAGGTGCCTGTTTCACCCACTTCCGGGGGGCGGAGCCAAAATCCGAGCCCGAAGTATTTGTTCGTAGACCCCCACTTAGGGGGGGTAGAAAAAGTTTCGGAGCGATTCGGGCACTTTTCATTTAACATTGGGTTTGCCATCAATAATGTTTGTGACATCATAAACATTTCCATTCTGAGATCGCCTGTTCAGACACGCCCATTCTGGAAATCCATGAAATGAGAAGGAATGACTGAATAAAAAACAACAACATTTTTTTGGGTACAAGAGACACTGGGGACCCCAAAAAATACAAAAAAACAAGAAAAAAGTGATTTTCATGGTGTAGACCCTTTAACTTCATATATGTGGTCAATTTGTCATGAAAGAGCCTATTTAAAAATAAAAATTCAGAGAACCGGCAGGGGCGAATTGTATCCGAATAAAGTAACCTATATTCGGCATGGCCCGTTTAGAAGTCCCCTTAACTCTATGGAAGTCCTCCCTGCGTCACCCCCTGGTGGTCGGGGAAACGAACTGCTGGAGTTTTTTTCTTTGTTTATCTCTGAATCGCCTACAATCCCTTTAACTATAATAATGTACAAAGTGGTTCCATTTGTACACTGTCTGAGTTACAAAGGTATACATGAACACTTAAGATCTACTTAAAGTCTAGTTACTGTTGTTCGGAAGGGCGTGACTGTATCGTGAAAAACACACAATGCTGTGAAACCAAATAATGTCTACTGCTATTTTACATTGGCATGGCTAATGAAACATATGCTAACAAAATGTTTATGTAACTTTTCTTCTCTAATTCAGGGCGGTGAAAATCTGCACCCCAGGAAGAAAAGAGGAGGTCCCCATGACTCCCAGGCACACCCCTGCCCGCTTTGGACTCTAGACCTTCTGTTACAGCTGCAGGCCACCAACCACAGTCACTCACCTGCTCATATGGACCAGGCTTACAGCAGAGGCAATCGTCCCTGCCAACATGATCATAGCCTTGTGTGATTCATCTAGAGACCACTAGAGGGAGAACTTGTATAAGACACAGGACTTCCAAGATAATCCTTCCTTCAGCTTTATCACAATGCATCCTTACAGCGTCATAGGCTGACAGCTGTATCTCTGATAGATTGCTGCATGTTTTTGTTTGTTTTTTTGATAGTTAATGAAATAAAGAACAATGCTGTAATGTCATTTACATTCAATAATAATATTGCACTTAATCTCTAAAAACTGGTTTAGAGGGGCAGGAGTGTATTTTAAGGTTATTCTGCAGGCTTTGTGGTTCTTCCAGATATTCGTTATTTTGTGGGTCTTGTTTCAACTATGAGAATTCTGTTTCATATTGTGTTTGGCTGATCATCTTCTTGTTGAGTTGTGGGTTGACCACTTAAACCCTCAATACTTGGCAAAGTTGACCTGAGTTGGCTCTTTACTTGGCCTGCTCTCTTTTCCTTCAACACCGAATTTCTTTGCCGAAAATAGCGAATCTACAAGCTTGCATCGCTTCACAAGGTGTTGGAAGCTTGTAGATAACCTATTTTCTGCTAATGTTCCCCATAGAATAGGATGCTAGTGCTCTAAACTGCCTCGGTACCATCAACACAGACAGAAACGGTTTAGAAACTGTACTTGTGGCATGACTGTCTAAAGACCATAGATTTCTATTGTGAGACTCCTATATACTGAAATAGAGACACATGTAGCCTTTAGTAATTGAGCTTTCCCAGACAATTAACCCGGCATCAAACCTTAATATACCACAGCTTTGCACCATGCATATGAATCACTATGCTAGATAAAGTCATGACAAGTGTTTCATTTTCATGGTCCTTGTGTCAGAAGTGGCAACCAGTCTCATGTGAGGTTCTCCCTGAAGGGTTTGTGAATGTTTCTCAACATTTATAAATAGTGAATACAGCTTTCAACTCACTCCATCATAAAGCAGTGTGGTTGGATATGAAGAGGACTGGCCTGCCTGTGAAGTAAAATACCAAGCTAAGACCTGTGGGGTTGTGAGAAGAACTGTGTTCTGTACCTGTCATACATGGCTTTGAATAGTTATTGGACAGTCGCTTGCAAGTCTTTTCTTTTTTAAATCAGCTTCTGATGTAAACTGATGAATAAATTGGACTATTTTTTAATCTCTTGTTTTTTTACATGATTATGTTGTAACTATGTTGTGTAGTCTGTGTGTTGTGCGGCACATTCACATGGGATAAGTAACGTTTGTATTTTACTTATGGACACTTATCCTCAAATGGAACCAATTGGACCATTATGGTTCCATTTGGTTCCATTACATGGACAATATTTACACAATGTGATTGAAATCATTCTGATTTAGATTCTGACTTAGCTGTTCACATAAGCAAATATAAAGTGATCCACCCCAAAATCTTTTTAAAAGTAAATCCTCATTTTTATGCTTATGATCGATCACATTTTCCTGAGGTCATATCCCATTTGCCATGTAGACCTATCATACCTGACCATATCCTGAAAATGTCGAGAGAGATACTAACATGCAGCAGGTAGCTTCATTAGGGGTCCTTCTCTCTTGATATAATTTCCTGTCACATGGTCTTATTGCAAAATATACAAAATGGCTCCTTGGATTACTGTTTTTTTAACCCTTCAAACCCCGTCTGAATCCTTCTCACCCCTTTCATTCTTCATTTTACGTATGGTCCAGTATATTATTAATTCATATCAGTCACTGTATTCCAGTGGGGCAAGGCAGCCTACTGTAAGTCTTAAACAAAATATATAAAACATAACCCTAACCCTCAACAGTGGGATAAAATCAATAGGGTAAGGTCTTATGCAAATGAGCCATGCGGTCGAATGTAAACAAATCGCTAGTGCAGTCTGGATCTGTCATGACTGTCATGGATGAACTTCAACCTGGTGTTTAAACTTTCTCCATTTTTCATTCAGCTACATAAACCCGTTCATTCATCTACATAAACGTTCGGGTTTTTTTTTTAATAATTTTTATCCCTCGATTTTGTAACCCTTTTTTCACCCGGTGCCAATTTGCTAAGTGATCCTGGGCACTACACTCCCCCCACCAGCCTAGGGAGGGCAGGGCCGAGCTCATGCCTCCTTCAATGCATGAGAGCCAACTGACCTTCTTGTCACCTGACAGGGGGGAGTTTCCCCGGTAGGACGTAGCGCGTGGAAAGAACACGTTATTCCAACCAGTTCCCTTCCCCTCCATCAGGCGCCCCGGCTGGCCAGGGGGAGGCAGTATAGTGACCAGGATTACTACATGTTTTTGTGAGGGTATTAACTACCCTAGGAGACACGGGGAGAACATGCAAACTCCACACAGAGTAGGCCCTTTCGCCAACCCCACCTAGGGTATGGGCACTGATGACACGGAGGAGAAGACACGGTCCCAGCGCCCAGCGTCCCCGGCGAGAATCGAACCCAGGACCCTCTAGCTGTGAGGCGACAGCGCTACCGACCGCGCCACCGTGCCCCCAAATATAAAGTTTTTGACCCTGGCGAGGGTGGGAGTTGAAAGTGTGACTTCTGCTACTTATGCGGCTGCTCTATCCATAGCTCAGTCGGAAGAGCTCTTGACTTCAGACCACAAGATCATGGGATTGAATCCCAGCACAGGAACCTTGGCATCTGAGCAATCTGGCTCCCACAGGTCTACTATCTTTTTTTGCCTTTATCATAAAGGTTGCTGGACAATATATAGAGGATGAAATGCATAATTTATTAAATAATATAAAGGTAATATCAAATACATTGTTTAAAAAAAAGAGAGACATGACACTTTATTAGCAAGACAGTCTTCTATTATATTATTCCTCATTTTGCTAGTTTCCCCTGAAACCCCTTTACTGTTACAGAGTAGAATCTCTGCTGATGATGTGGCCATAGCTGAATGGTTAGAGAGCTTACTTGGCTAGCCCAAAAATCCCAAGTTCGATCCCAGGCCGCATGGCGCATATAATAGGCTATCGCATTGTAGATTAGTAGGCGATAATTCCAATATTCACTATACACTCCTCATGTTTAAGCCTAACTGAATTATATATTTATGGACTTGTATATAAATTGTATATATTTTTGGACGACTTATGCATTTAATTTGTCGGCAATACTTTGCCACGCTTTCTCCCTGGATCCATTTATTGCGGCCGTGTTTCCTTTCTTGCTTGTTATTATACATTTTACTTCCTCGTATGATTCCGGAGAAATTTCTCTTTTGGGTCTTGAGTCAAGACTCCGGCTCCCGGGGAGACATCAAATTTCTCTTTTGGGTCTTGAGTCTTGGGACTCAAGACCCAAAAGAGAAATTTGATGTCTCCCCGGGAGCCTGGGTCTTGACTCAAGACTCTTTTGGGTCTTGAGTCTTGGGACTCAAGACCCTAAAGAGAAATTTGATGACTCCCCGGGAGCCGGGACCCAAGTCTCAAGACTCTTGAGCTAAAAAGTTTGTGAACCACTGCCATTTAGAACAGTGGTTTTCAACCTTTTTCATGCCAAGGACCCCTAAATTGATATACAGATGGACCCCCCATCTGAAAATGTTTTGTGCCAGGGACCTCGAGAAGCAAAGATTTGAGTTAAAAAGGGTCGCTTTAAAAATGTATATATATTTCAAAGATATGCACACATTTTCAAGATTTTTCAAAAATAGCAGATCTACAAGCTCATAGCGCGGCACTCGGTGCTGCACAATGAGCTTGTAGATCTGCTATTTTTTAATAGCCAAAGCTAAGTGGTTAAAAATGATTGTGACGCTATCAGTGGCGTACCCACCGTAGAGGCAGGAACTAAAATCTCGCCTCCCCTAGAAAATGAAGTAAAAGACTGACTGAAAAACAGGCAGTGAAAAAAATCCAAACAGAATAGTGGCCGTCGGACCATTAGCCCGCCTCCTCGTCCATTCACGCGGGCAGGCAGCTAATCACCACCGTATCCATTCAGCAGAGCGACCCTCGCCTATAGTGATGCAAATGTATGCCTTTGTCTTCATGGGGTACCAGGAGTGCCAGGGGTGGGGGTCTGGGCCATCACCTGTACTCACCTGGCATAAAAGGGTCTCTGAGAGCAGCTTGAGCCATTCATTACTAAACTACAACATGAAGAGACCACCGCTGAAGAATTGATTGATTGATTATGCTTGCATATTGTTTTTATTAACGTTTTTCAGTTTTGTAGTCAGTTTGTGTAGTGTTGTTGTTTCCCCGAGGGGGGAATCTCGCCTGCCCTAAATGTAATTCCTGGGAACGCCACTGTTCCATGAGCTGCTGCAGTGCTGCTGTTCAGCCACAGAGAAGAACGCCGCTCTGGTTTTGGGCTCCATGATTGGTCAAGTTCAAGGATTCTGCTGTCAACTTTCATGGTCTTTTATAGGAATACGTGAAGCCTGGCTTTACCATCCTGGCTCGACACAGCCTGGCTTGACAAGGTCTAGCTCGACGAAGTCGCTCCTTTTCAGCCTGGCTTGGCGTTCATGGAACGGAATAAACCAGGCCGTACGGACCAGACTTTGTCAAACCTGGATTTGACTTAAATCCTGGCTTATTTAATTCTCCTTTCGTGTAATAGGCCCCCGAAATGTTAGACGACATCCTCAAAAAGAATAAAGTATGGAAGTAACTTGTATTTTGTTTATTAAAATTGTCCCTTTATTGGCATGATACTGAGTGAGTACTGACATTATACTGATCATGATACTGACCACAATACGGACATGATACTGATATCATGACCAATGTTACTGACATGCTACTGACCATGATACTGACCATGCTACTGACATGATACTAGTTCAAAAGTGAAAGTTGCGCACATCTATTTGGTCGCTGGTGCTGGACACAAGGAGTAACAGTTTAAAACAAGAAAAATCTGTAAAACAGCATTGCTCCGACAAGTATTTTACTTTTAGTAAATGTCTTAGATTTTTGTATTTATTTATGAAATTATTTAGAAAAATGTTTGAATTTGTTTTTAAATAATGAAAAATTGTGAAAAAAATGTCTGAAATTTAAAAAAACTTTACTCGCGACCCACAATAATGGGTCCCGACTCAAGTGTTTGTGAAAGAGAGGAGTAAAGAATAGGAACAGAGTGAGCCAGCTGGATCCCCATCACAACTTTCTTGAACTGATGTTTTGGATGTTGTCCTTCAAAGCATTGGAATAAAGAGTAGTGCAACCTTGGTGGGGTTTGAACCCACAACCGTGGCAACATCAAAAGAATATCTTAACACAGTGAGACACCTGGCTCAATGTGACAGATCTGAGTGCATGAGTTCTCATGTAAATGCCAAAGAAGGACATGGCAGGGAATTGAACCCCAGCCTAGTAAACCAGGAGTACCATACCAGTGGCTTTTGCTTTTTGAGTCATGAAAGCGTGCAAGAGAGCAGGTTTACAGGAAGCATGGTTGTACAGCGGTGAAGACACAGAACCTGAAAAGCACAAACTGCGAATAGGATTAGTTCTAATCCATTTTTTGTAAGATCTTTATTCTGAATGTAAATCTGAAATGGGAAAGTAATTACCACAGTTGTCACCTTTGTCTTCCATGTGTCTGTGGTGCAGGGTTAAAGTCAGTGTTGTGTAACCGAAAGGTTCATGGCTCAAAAATAGAGATAACGGTACAATGTTTTTGTGCCTGGCTCAAATTCTTCACTGAAGAGAACTGATTTAGCAAGAACCATTAAGTGGTTAAAATACTGAATTTGAAAAGCGGAGACTGTGAAGGTAGTTCCACTTAAAAAACATGTTGGGTTCCACTTTAAACATTCCACTGCTTTCAATCAATTTAATGAACTATACACATGTGACGTCACAACCACACACTTCTATGCATAGATTTAGAAACCTAGATACCTCATTGAACGCTGCAGTTCGTTGGAGTGACCTGTATCGCAGCCGCCATTTTAGAGGGGGCACGCTGCCACTCAAAGTGACTACTGGCCAATCACAGCTCGTTGACTAGTACTGGCCAATCATAGCGCATCTTTTCCAGGACTTGTCAGAATGTAGTTGTCCCGCCCCCACCTGCCTCTGATTGGCCTACCGAACGTCCCCTTCTGTGACGCACGCGGAAGTTTCCCTCTTGCCCTGCGGAAACGCGCCCGAGATACGCCTCAGAGCCGGAGGAGGCGTCTACCTTTATATGTCTATGGTTCAAAGCATAGACATATAAAGGTAGACGCCTCCTCCGGCTCTGAGGCGTATCTCGGGCACGAGATCTTACTTTTTCTGGCGGAGGCCAGACCAGGTTACCTACCCAGGGCCTGCAAACTTTGGAAGGCAGTCATAGCCACTTGGAATGGGCTGAAAAATCGAACGTATACATCTTGATCACATGACCTCAGAGATAATGTGTTTGTGTGAGTTTTGGACAAAATCTGTAGGAGAAGTAGCAAAATGTGTGTTTTGAAGAAAACACAAAAAAAATATTTAATTTGGGGTGGAGGCAACTGGGAGTGTGCATTCAAAGTTTCTCACCGATCGGTCCATCGGTGGCATTTCATGCAAAATGGGCCCCTCCCGTAAAATTTGAAAGCCTTCGGCCTGGCGGAGACAACAAAACCCTTGCTAAAACAAAATGTTGCCACAAATTATGACGATTCGCATGGGATATATATATTTTTTAAGAATTACCAGAGGTCACCATGTACATAATACTAGTCCCATGTGAATAGGTCTTTTCACATGGTGAAGCTCAACTTACCGACGCACAAAGAAGTATATTGTGGCTAGCTCATTAATAGTGAGTATTGCGTCTGGTCATAATTCATTTAGCTTTTCCTGGCAGCTTGCTAGTTTTACACTTGCACGCATACTGTACACCTACAATTCAATTACCTGCCACAGCCAAATAATATTTAATCAGGCAGAAGCGTGAGGTGACACATTCTAATCATAATTATGATAAATGACCCTGTTCCTGCAGCTCCTGTCAGCTGACTAGAACACATTTGTTGGTCTTAAGATCTGTTTACTCCCATTCGAATGATTGGCCAATTGGTGAAAAGTCAAAGTTATGACTACAGCAGTTTCAAATAGGCATGGCCAGTAAACAGAAAAATGTAGCTTTGGTAGGATTTATAACGAGCGGTCATAATGAAATGTACACAATGTGGTTTGATAGTCAGTCCTGAGCTGAGGCTCATGGAAATAATGAGATAAACAAAAGTGCACGCAAGCGCGCGCATGCCCGCACACACACACACACACACACACACACACACACACAAACTCAAACAAAATGCTTAAATTGTAGACGCAACATTGTTCCATGAAGGAACCTGCAGGTTTGAATCCTCTCACAGCTGTGAGGTGTTGATGTACTTTAGATATAAGAGACAAGCTGTGTGGGTGGATCTTGAGCATGGATTCATTGAAGCTGTATGTAAATCTTCAGGTCACAGACTGACTGTGGTTAAAGAGAAAAAAAAGGCTGGATGGTAGCAGTGCTAGTGGCTTCATCACGCTTACAGTATGCTGACATTTCTTGATGTCTTCTAGTTTTAGTGGAAGCCTCGCTTTCTAGCTAGAAAACACTTGGAAGGAAAGACAAAAGGAAAGCCAGTTTGACTGTGATTTGTTTTCAAGAGGGTTCAAAACAACTGTCTTACTAGTACATGGAGGAAGAATCCATCTACAATAATCCTTTCTTGTTGGTCAGTGGTATTCTCAGGCTCAATGTAAGACACATGCTAATGGAGATTGTGAGTGGTCCCTTGAACCCCTCAATTCACCAAGCTATCTTGATTGAGGATGGCAGGCGGAAGAGGGGACAGACCTAATGGACTCCACCAACTATAATGAGACAAATCTCAGCTATATGGGCTGACATTTTGAAATAGTCCTCGTGAATGACAGCGTCAGCAGTCACCTTTACCAAAGCTTTCCAGGGGAAGGTCTCTGTAATGATGGAGGGAATTAAAATGGCCTCCGAGGCGACGGAGATAGGAGCCATAGGATTAGGGTGCAAAGCCACACCTCAACGATGAGCGCCCCCCAAAAGAGAAAGGAAAGAGCACAGCGCTTACATTAACTATGTCTGTCCGTCATTGATAGGATTACATTTTATGTTAGTTGTTGACCACTGTTAGATTTTGTTGAGAGGTACAGTACTGAACTGTCCCTGCCATTAATTGCCCCCCCCCTCCCCCCACTCACACACACACACACACACACAAGAGTGTCTGGTGGTGGACGGGGACAAGCTCCACTGTCATTACAAATTTAATAAGAGCACAAGTGAGATTGATGAGAAAAACAGTGGCATCAACTGCTCTTTTAATTAACTCCTGTCCCATAATGGTTGCTAGGACGGAGGCACAGAGCGAAGAACGAGGCATTTTCTTCCTCGTTCCCTCCCTTTTCTGTTTTGTTGCCTCGCTCACCCCAGATAATGAACAGCCTTCTGGGACCCAATTACATCCAAGGCTGCATTAGGAGCGCAGCAGGCCCAGTGGAAACTTCAGTTGAGGTTCTCCTCATCACCCACAATCCCCTTCCTCCCTCCCATCCTGCGGGGGATGGCCTTCAGTTGATTGAATTTTGAATGTAATGTTACACCCCCCCCCTCCCCCGCCCTCCACACACACACACTTAAAAAGAAAAAAAAAATCCCCGCCCTGTATGCACGCACACAGCTCTCAAACCAAATTGTGTCTACAAAGGAAAGATGACAAATGCTTGAAGTCAACTGTCCTTCACTTTGCTCTGATAGAGTAACTTGCCTGCGGTGTGGCCACTTGAGCTGCCACACAAAAGAAATCCCTGCATCCTGCTCGATTCAGTGCCTGGGTGTTTGGTGTGGCAGCAAGTGTCCTTGCAACATGTATTCTGTTAGGCCTTGTGGAGGGAGAATGCTTAAAACCAGTGAACTGTAGCCTAGTGTTTATTCCATTTTAAAAAGCGTAAGGCTGCCTTATGCTTTTTTTAAATGGAATAAACACTATGATGCAATTTTTAAACCTATTCAGGTCAGCGTGCACTGTGTACTTCAGAGCAAGGCCACTGTGGGTTCACGCTGACACACGTACGTACATAGTTACTTATGGTGAGTCAGTCTTCGAAGTTGTACTCTTTGGTGAGTCAAGAACCCCACCATCCTCAACATTAGATGGGAGCATTTTTGAGTGGCTGAAACATTTCACAGAACTGGCAATTTAAAACATAATAATAATTCAAGCTTTATTTGAGCCCATCATGTTTGAAAATAAGTTCATCAAGGAGCATGGAGAGAGACATTAAATCACTGAATCTCTGACAAGGCTGACAGTACTCCCGGCTTTCTGAACATATGGGCTCAATATCACCTGTCATTACAAACACATGCATGAATGTCCAAATATTTCACAAAATACCAGACACATCACACATTTAGAACAATAGGGAAACTCAGTCACTTAATGGTGCATCATCTTCTCAGACCCACAAACAGCGTTTTCATTCACTTTGGCAGGCTTCTGGCCTGTAACACATGGGTAGGATTTTTCGTATTTGATGGCTGAATGTCTGTTAGATAAGAATTAACCTTAATGCAGTGCTTGGGGATATCCAAGGCATTAATAACAATTATTGGTGTTCTTTAGTTTCCTCAGACACTTTAAGTGTTGGGTATTGACTGCTATGCTGGGAAGAATGTTACCTATTGATTTAGCCAGGGAAGAAAGCGATGGTGTCCTCTTCCTGTAAGGCTGGAATTAATCCTTAACGCTGCCGGTGAGAATACGGCTCGCCCTCCAGTTTACAGACTGCAAAACCAACCTCCACCCTCCTGTGGACCCTCAAATAATTCTCACTGCCCAGTGGAGTGCCCACTGTTGGGAAGTGTAACAAACCAAGGGATAGGCAAAACTGGATTACTGGAGCAGAGGCAAGACAACAGCTGTGATTACTGTGGAGCAACGAGAGAGTCAATTACTGTGGTTTCACTATGAGAGGGAGTGATGCTTTGGATGTCTTTTGGCAATCAATAATTTCAAGTAGGTTGTTGAGCAGCATTCCAATTCACGGTTTCACTGTTCATTTATTGACCCGTTCAATTTTGTATTCATTCAAATGCATCTTCATGGCACAAAAGAATGATACAATTTACTACTACTGTATGTGAAAATCATACGGATTCTTAAAGATATTGCAGCAGCAAACAGTGGACTCACTGTTCCATTGTCTCATTCCTAACCAATGGGTTTTTGTGCTGTAATACTGCCATGCTTGGTCTCTGTCCCTATGGACTGACTGCTTACTAACAGCTCATCCACTATTGCTTAGGGGTCTTATTTTGTTCTCGAGAAAATACTTTATACTGTCAAAACTCAGACATCCCATGTGATTGAAGGCCGGTGGGCATGGAACTCTCTGAGCTGCCCTCACAGCTGCAACAATGCCTGCGTTCACACAGCCAACTTCTGGTGGGTGGAGTGGAAGAACAAAGGCACACTTGTTAGGTTCTAGATGCCTTTATTATTCTTTTATCTGAGCTGTGATCTCTTGTATGTCTATCTCAAGTTCGTTAAGATTTATCTTACATGGACTTGTATGTTCCTACTAGCTCCAGGACTACAGAATTATGTATGTGACTCACTGGTAAAAGTAAACTGATTTAATGTCTTGTCTTTGTCTTTATTTTCTATAAACCTACCGTAAATCAAATAACATTTAATCATGAGAATAGGAATAGTATGTGTAACTTGTCTTTTCCTTTCCTATTAATTAAACATGCTGTTGTAACAAAAATCCCTGAAACAATTAAATAGATTTCAAAAGTAACATTATCTCTACTGCACCCAAATTGCTTTGATTGATGTATTAAATCAGAATAATATAGTATAACAAAGATTGACGGCGTAGGTAGAATTACATTAAAGTCAGGCAAACTCAATGGCACAGTAATAGTCCAACATCTGATTAGTAAAAAAAATATCTCTATAAATATGTGCATATAAAAATTATTTACGTACAGTATAGTTCTACATGCTTTGTTCCCAACATCAGGGTTTCTTATCGAAGATGACAGATATTCAAGCTCTCAACGGATCTCAATGATCTTCAATCTGACAACGTGCTGCGTCCCGACATGTTGAAGGTCAGTTCTTGTCGGTAAGCTCATAGTAAAAATTAGGCAATATCACTCCAACCAGGTTATCATTATCTAACTATGATCCAGGTGGTTACTGAATATTTATAAGATATCAGAGACCCTCCCTGACATGACATGGGTGTGATAGTTCCCAGCTCAGAGACTGGTGCATGAGGACAAAGTTCTTCTCCCTAGGGCCTGCAGAGCAACCATCCTGGTCACCTTGGCTGTGAATGTGACTGCTTGGCAGACGTGAAGAAACACTGCTGAGGGAGGCTGGCATTCTTCTCCGTGGGCTCCCTCCTTGTCCAGCCAGAAGAGCTGCTCTTGCGGTCAGAGATCTAAAACACAACAACATCTCATTCAGACATATGCAGCTAATGGTGGCCTCATGGCAGATCAAACTCACCTGCACATTAACAACACTGGACATTAAAACATGTTTAGTTTATTTGTCACAGAGGAAACAACAAAAGCAGACCTCATCATATTTGCCACATCAATTAACTCAAATTCTGACTGCTGCCCTTTTCCTTACGGCGATGGCATTTCGGACTATTAATTGACCTCGCTGCTATGGCTCTGTCGTCGACTTTGTCCCTGTTCTCTGAGCTCCTTTGTCTCCCTCCCTACAGTGCACTGGGACAGATAGGCCTTGGTCACTCAAGCTGGAAGGAAAAGAGATTGACTAGCTGGAAAGATGGAGAGTGGAAGCAGAAGCCTGGCTTAACAATGCAGAGCATTCAGCAATCACTTGTTATGCTCATTTCCACGTCAAAACACAGCTTCCCCTCATTACCTGATTGGACAAGAAGGCTTGATGGCGCTTTTGCGTAAATAAGGTCTCCAACCAGACACGAATTATAACCGAATGCAAATTTCCTCTGCTTATTCTGGCCAACGCCCCCCAATGTCCCAATCCCTCTAAAGCTCCTTGTTGACCGTGTCTGCCAGCATTGTGTACACAATTGTCTCCTCAGCTATTCCAACTGCATCGTTAATGTCTGCCCTTTTGTGGCTGTTTAATTCCTCCGGGATAAACAGACTCGCAAATGCAAAATTATTTTCTAACACAGATAATTAGCCGAAGAAACAATCCCAACTATGAATAATAATCTGCCTCGCCATAACATTACAACTTTTAAGCATGGGGAATAGGAGGGATTTAATCGCCAAGGGAAATGTGCTTATCAAATAAAGCTCAGAAAATGTGCAGTGAATGAAATGAGTCAATCATTTTAATGTGAGACAGGAGCCCTGAGGAGAATAAATAAGCAATCGCCACATCATGCAGGGAGAACAAATGAGCATGGTACACAATTAGGCAGGGTCACATTCTGCCAGAGCTATGAACGCGGGGCGCGCTAATGAGCTGTGTGGGAGTGTGTGTGTGTGTGTTTTGTGTCTTATTTGTGTGTAGAGGGGGAGAAGGAGAAAAAGAGCGGGAGAAAGAGTGAAGAAAATAGTAAAAAAAAAAGAAGCTGATCCCCGGCCCTCAAAATTCTGATGTACAGACTGAGACAGACAGACAGACAAGCAGCAAGTCAGGCGAGAGACAAGAGAAGATACAGGGCAGATATGTCCTGCCCCACAGTGCCACCAAGGGGAGAGATGGAAAACTCAGCCTGGTCTCATGCTTTGGGTGTCATATTTTGCTGCTTGGGCAGGAACCCCTTTTTGTGTTGGCAATGACAGAATGCAGACATTGTCGACTCCATGTGGAAACTAACCATGCTCAAAAAACATTTGTAAAAATGTGTAAAAAGAGATTATACAGGATAAGTGATTCCCACCATATTGGTACACAATTTGGATGCTACTGAGTCGACTGCAGAGCCACTGCACTGCTCGGCACGGGTACTCGCTTGAGTCGCTTGGCTCACTCGTGCGCATTCACGGTGCTGAAGGCCACTTCTGTCGGACCACCTGCCTTGTTTTCAATGTCACCATTTTTGGCTGGCTAGCCAAAAATGCCAAAAAAAAAACACTGATGTAACTTCATCAGTCACTGACTGATGAAGTTACAGCATTGGTTGGCTGATTAGCCTAACAATATACTGTACTAGCCAATCACAGAGCAATCATCCCTCCAGGCTATGGGAGCAGTCTATCCCACTAACCGACCTGTCCGGTTGGCCTAACAACAAACTAGCCAATCACAGAGCAATCGTCCCTCCAGGGTATGGGTCTATCCTAAAAACCAACATGTCCTTATCATTTGTAGGGTTCTACAGTGCAAGCATTTCACTCGCATTTGCCCATAAAATAGACATGTGCAATCTGGATTAATAATATAATATTGCAGTAAAGATTATAACGATGGCCAAAATGCAAAACCTCCTAAGTGCAAATTTCATGATTTTCGGATTTCACTGTGGATGAGGACTATAGTCTATGCTGCACATGCTCAGTCTGTCTGCAAGATAGTCCCGCCCCTCATTTTGTCAGAAAAAGTCATTTGACTAAAACCTCCTATCTTGTTCAGTGCCAATTAGTGCTAAAATGTTGAAGCGCAAAACCTCTTATCTGCACCAGAACTAGTTGAGCAGCAGACAAAGCTGAAACTTGGGAATTCTATGTTATGTAGACCGTCTAAATGTCTTTCAGTTTGTAGTAATCAATTATTTTCAAAATAAAAAAGTGTCTTCCACCCTTACTAGTTAAGTATTTGTTAGTAACTGTCAAGTTAATTGCATTGCCTTGTTGATTGCTAATGATTAGTGTCAGGTGGTGAAACTTTTATCACACCAAGAGTGTGAGTTGATCAAAAATGTTAATGGTATTACTTGTTACAGTACTGTAGAATGTCTTGATCTCAAAATGAGCATAAAAAAAGCATTATTTAACAACATAATGTTTGTTTGTAAGCCTAACTATTTCTAGGTAAAAACCTCCTATGTGCATCTATGTAGATAGGAGGTCATTTTTAGGTATAGATAGGAGGTTTTGGCATTGAACATTTTGAACTTGTGGTTAGAGGTTGTCATTGCTGCTTAGATGTGAACGTCCATGTCGTGATTTTTTAATAATTGCAGATCAAAATCACACGTGAACACCGTGGCAGCCAACAAACCTGTGAGAATATTGTGGTGTGTTGGTTGGAGGGTATAGGGTATGGGGGTGGGATGGGGTTTGGAGTTATGGGGTGTGGGAGGTGTGGGGTGGCAGTTGGGGGGTTATGGGGTGGGGGGTGCATGAGGGTTTGGGTGGGTGGAGTTTGGGGGTTGTGGTGTGCTGGTTGGGGGCATGGAGATCGGGGGTTCTGGGAGTGGGGGTAATGGGTTGGGTGGGATTTGGGGGTATGAGGGTATGGAGTGGGATGGGGTTTTGAGTTATGGGGGGTGAGAGGTGTGGGCTGGCAGTTGGGGGGTATGGGATTTGTGGGAGTGGGGGAGTATTGCAGGTGGTGGAGTTGGGGGTATAGGGTATGGGGGGGATTATGTTGAGGGGGCATAGGCCAGTTAGGCCGGATCATATAGGATTGGGTCTTTGCGATGCGATGCAAGAGTGTGGTCTAGCCAACACCAACTCTGGACTCCTGAAGTGGGATGGGGGTTTGAGTTATGGAGGCGGAGATGTGTGGGCTGGCAGTTGGGGGATGGGGTTTGTGGGAGTGGGGGAGTATTGCAGGTGGTGGAGTTGGGGGTATAGGGTATGGGGGGCGGTATGGTCTAGCCAACACCAACTCAGGAATCGCTGCCCTCCACACTCTCCTATCTAGCATCAGGGTCTTGATCAGGGTCTTGAGCTCTACAGTGTTGTTAGCTAAGCTGTTACGCCGAAGTTCATCTACGTAGGGTGGTGCACTTATTGTCTTTCCTGGCTTTGCCCTGGGTTGGCTCCCATAGTGTCAGTTTGCTTGCCACTAGTTATGGGTGCCTGACGCAGTGCCCTGCCTCATCCTTCTCTCTCTGACTTTGTCTGTGACCCATGGTAAGTTAGTGATGTGGTCCGTCCGTGACTAGTGCCATTCGTAGCATTCTTGTGTAGACTCCATCCAAGGCCCTTTCCTGTTGTGCTGTGACGGTCCATGTCTCAGCCCCATACAGCAGTACTGACACTGTAGCTATACGAACAGCCGCCTCTTGAGGTCTTCTCCCATGTCTGATTTCCACACTCTCCTCATCCCATGCAAGGCATTCTAGTCAAGTACCCCCTGGACCTTCAGGTCCTATTCCATTGAAGCAGTCCAGGCCCAAGTTATTTGAAGTCCTGGACTGCCTCGAGTAGCTTGTCTCCATCATTTGAACCATCTTCTCAGGAACTCAGTAGGCCCAGAGAATGTTCATCAGTTTCCCCCGGTGGATGGTGCCAAAAGCCTTTTGGAAGTCATGAAGGTGATCACCACTGAAAGATTCCGCTCCCTTACTCCTTCCAGTATCCTCCTCAGCACCAGTACCTGCCCGCCTGCTGTTCGCTCCGGGCGGAAGCCGTTCTGCGAGTTTCTCAGTACAGGGTCTGAGATGGGTCTAAAACCTGCGACTTGTGAGCTCAGGCTAATGCCTTGGAGGTGTCTGTCTTGGTGAGGTCGCCTGACTTTGGTACTGGATTGATGATCATTTTGCGCCACAGCTTCGGCAGCTCGCTAGACGTGTGTGCTTGATAAAATCCAACACCACCTCGTCTATGGGCACATACATCACTCCATCCTCCCTGCAGCTCTTGCCTCACTTGATAGTAGCCTTGGCCCTCTGGTACTCATCCATGGTGAATGATCTGTCTTCCATGACCTTCCCATACCAGACGGGAACATCGGATCATCCTCTTCTTCGGTTGAAGGAGGATTTCCTAGGAGTGTTTTGAAGTGCTGGTACCATGTTTCAACTCGTTCCTCTGCGCTTTCTCCCCAGAAGTCTGAGAAGAGCTTCTGCCAGAAACGTCATTGATGAGCTTCCAGTTCTTGCCATGCTTCTGGTTAACATGCACCTCTTTAATGTCCCTGATCTTTTGGGTCAGCTCCTGTTGTTCCAGTTGCATACACGTGGTATAGCTCCTCCTTCTTCCGCTTATATTCCTCCCTCAGACCCTCTCCCTTTTGGTCAGAGACAAAGTCCCTGTGTGCTGCTCTCATCTCCTCCCTGGCTTTGGTGATTCTAGGGTCAAGGCATCCGTCTTTCCTCCTTGCTTATAGGCTCTTTAAGACATTCAATGATCTTACATACTATTCCACTGTCCACACTGGACACAAGGTTGGTGATCCAGTTGTATGAGTTAGGGGAGTTGGAGGGCATGAGGGTTTAGGTGGGTTTGGGGCATGTGGTGTGCTGGTTGGGGGGAATGGGGGTTGTGGGAGTGGGGAGGTATTTCAGGTGGTGGAGTTGGGGGGTAGAGAGTATAGGGGGGATTATGTCGAGGGGTGCCTGGGCCAGTTGTTTTGTAGTCCACCTAATTGTATTCCTGTTGTCCTTTTTGTAAATTTTATTTGTAAGCACTTTTAGTTTAGGTTCTTGCTGGGGACTGTTCTTAGCACATTTTTTGTGAGCATTGCCCTGCAAACTTTTTTTTGTTGTTGAATAAAATAAAAAAGCATTCAATGCAACTCAGTGGTGTGTTCTACCGTGTTACGCTGTATACGCTGTATACAGTGCAGATTTTTTTGGGGAAAAAACGTATACAGTCTACCATTTAATCCATTGAAAACGCGCTAGCGTATACCCACGACCACGCGCATCTCGTGCAGGGAATGATTATCGTATACCTTCGGGAAAAAAACTAGACCACAACACTGATGCAACTGTTTGCAGCTGTAAATGTATGTATTTACAGCCAGTATTATTTGTCATTATTTAGTTATGCAATCACTTAACATTGAAGTGTAAAAGCTCCTATCTGCAGAATTATCCAGGAAAAGTGGGGAAAAACCTCCTATCTGCATTTGCTATATGAAATAAGTGTAATTAACATATAATAATGTAATATAGTCCAGACATCCAGAAACGGTGTATTATGTGATGGGTTTCATAAAAAAATAGCATTGTGCAAAAAAAATACAACATTTTGTAGTTTTCTTTTTCATTTTCCCAACAATGAACATTTTTCAGATAGGAGGTTTTGCGTTTTGGCCATCGATAACCTGTAATTTTTCAAATCAAAGTAAAAGATAATTAATTTGAAGTAATTCAAACTTTTTTGTAATCCGAATCTTATATTATAAGTAACGCCCCCCAGCCCTAATTCCTTCTCATAATCGTAAGCAATCCCAAAACAATTATTGTCATCGGTTTGGATAGTTGTATTTGCATATTGCCTTGGGACAGCACACGCCTGAGAGAGAGTTAGATAGAGAGGCAAAGAGTAGTGTATGTACTGTAAGAGAGAGAAAGAGGGAGCAAGCACTACTTACATGCAATTCACGAATGCACTTGTTTTTGTCTATGGAAGGCACTCATTTATGGTGAAAGAGCCTCACGATTGATAACAGACCTCCTTTTATTCGTAATGGTGGATATAGCTCCTTTAGTGAATGTTGTGCCCATAAGATTTTATAAGTTTGGATTAACTCGCACAGCCCCAGTCCGTCAATGGCACCTCTGCTGTCGTCTGCAGTAAATCAAGTCGGGGCTGCTGTTACTTGCGCGACCAGCCTGAATCATCTGTTATGCTGTAACGACCAAATCTCTACAGGGACAACACAAAAACCTGAACATCACTGTCTGATGAAGTTGTACCATCAAATTTACACCGGCTGAGTGTCGCTGCTTCCTGTATCTGTATCTTAAATTAAAAGCCCTCCAGCATCTCATACACGGTACAACCATATGCATTCGTTCAGTGTGCTGTGAACATGGCATGCAAAAGATATTGAGTTGACATGGTCTGCAGGTCCATATTACTTCAGCATCAACATGGTATGCGAAAGGCCGCCCCTGGCGTCATTAAAATGTAGTGACATCAGGGGCTTCTTTCCAAACGCGTTGAAGGAAAACGTTAACCTTTTCTGGACATCACACACAAACAGAAAGGAGCGAGACAAAAAGTGACAAGGGGGCTTGTGGAGAAGAGGCATGGCCATCAGTCTGACTTGGCATAAGGGCCAAGTGAAGGCGACGTGCAGTCAAACAGAGCAGCATGGATGTAAAGCACATCCAGACAGACAAAGAAAGACAGACAAGGGCCCACATCACAGGCTTTCAAAGACGACTCCTTCTTATTAACTATTCAATCACAGAAAGGGGAGGTGAAGGCGTGAAAGGTTGTGGACCAAAGCACTTTTGCTCCAGTGCATTAAGAGCCCGGTCCGGCGAAAGAGAAATAGATTGCCTCCCAGGAAGATGACTGCGCACATGGGGCTGGCTTTTACCCCTTAATAACAGCAATCTGCTGCAAAAATCTAATCCCGAGTACCATTTACGCTGAATCTAGATAACTTCTGCTCGGAAAAGCATACAATATGAATATTTCATTCTCCCCCGATATACAAATAAACAGAGCGAGTCTGCCATCAATCAGAGGACTTTCTCACAGGAAGTGAACTGGAAGAGTCAATGGCTAATGAACATTGTACCGCTGGAAAGCCACATCTTGAATCATCCTTGCTCTACTGTACACTACAACATACAATATATATATATATATATATATATATATATATATATATATATATATATATATATATATATATATATATTAAATCCATTTTATATGTGTGGTGGTGTACAGTACATGACCCGTACAATTATGAAAAGACCAACAACTGGTAAGTAAGTGAAAACACTCAACGCAGATCTCCTCTATGACATATTCATGACAGCAAATCAAGCATGGACTCCGTGTCCCTCAGTCTTAGTAACAGCTCCATCTCTGCCATTAACGTCAGACGTGGACCCTCCGCCTCACATCCCCTCTCCACTCGTTGCTCGCTGGCCTAATAACCCCCCCTCGTCGGCGGTGGATAAGAGGGATCAGCGCTCCATCCATATGCATGCACAGTTTTGCACACATACACGTATCTATAGAGGGATGTCAGGTCTCAGGCTGGCCCGGCGTTTTGAAAGCTCTGGTAATGACACTTAATGAAAGCCGTGCAGCCAGGGTAAAGAAAGAGACGGGCTAGACTGTGACTGTGTGTGTGTGTGTGTGTGTGTGTGTGTGTGTGTGTGTGTGTGTGTGTGTGTGTGTGTGTGTGTGTGTGTGTGTGTGTGTGTGTGTGTGTGTGTGTGTGTGTGTGTGTGTGTGTGTGTGTGTGTGTGTGTGTGTGTGTGTGTGTGTGTGTGTGTGTGTGTGCGTGCGTGCGTGCGTGCGTGCGTGCGTGCGTGCGTGCGTGCGTGCGTGTGTGTGTGTGCTCCCCAGACACCTGTACCTCCCCTGCACACACGCCCCTCCACCCCCACATCCAACCCAGGCCTTCAGACACCATAAATAAACAAACGTGCCGCGTGAGAATGGACGCACTTGTTCCCTCGGCTCCTCTTGTTTATCTATTTATTTATTTGAAGTTCCTCCCTGGATATATGTGGCTGCTTTCAGCCTCCGCCTCGCTTCTAGCAGCTCCCTGCAGGCTTTATGGACGTCCTGGAACATTAGCTGAACTTCACTCCAGTCACCCAGTGGGCTCTAATGGGCTGAGTTTGCATCTGCCCTCCACTGGTCTCAGGGCAGGCTCTGAGTGTGTACACACACACACACACACACACACACACACACACACACACACACACACACACACACACACACACACACACACACACACACACACACACACACACACACACACACACACACACACACACACACACACGCACACGCACACGCACACACGCACACGCACACACACAGTTGTCTATCCAGACTACTGTACACTTTCCAGAGCAATTATCCAGCCAATGCCTCAGTGCTCCTCTTACCATCAAGTTCAATGTTTACAGCAACTTCTGTAATGTCAACAAACTGCAGATCAACCCCGGATAACCCCACGGATAATTCCTGCTCATTTGGCTACCCACAAACACACACGTTTGTCGGTGACAAAATGTCATTAATTGAAAGTCTGAGCTGAAGGGAGGGAGAGGAGTTTGTAGTAGTGGAAGAAAAGGAAGAGGAGGATGAAGGCGATGAGGCTCAAAGCAAACAGATGGAAGTGATGGGGTTGGGGGGGAGAAAGGCTCAGCACAAGCTCCTAATCAGCACAGTCAACACACCGCTGATTGGGTTCACATCCCTTTCACACATTCTCCCTCTTTCCTTACACCACCGAAATGTTTCCCTTCAAATCAGTCCCGATTTCCTCCATTTCAATCTGAGAGGATAACTGATTGCAATGCATTACAGGCAAATGCCAGCGAGCTCAACCTTAAGGCAGGGCGGTATCCGCAAAGCAAAATGAGATGGCTTCAACTGTCAAACAAGGAGTTGGAACACCATTTCACCAATAAATAACCCCTTTTCCAGCAACACATATAACATTCATAGTCAATTTAAAAAAAGAAGGATAACAGATACGATCTCAGATATCATGGTGAGCGGTATTTCTTGAGAAGGAGAGTCCCGTCTGGACTCGGTAAACAGACGTGACCAACCTTGCCTGTCTGACCACAAAGGAAAGTGTCCTTTATTTGGGTGTTGGCTTGAAGAGTTTGCCTATTTCAGAGGCTGAAACTAAGTTGGAGAGGTTAGAGTCCCTGGTACATGTCCTCTGTGGTCACGTAAAGCAATTCTTCCATCAGTGCCATCAGCCACTCCAAAGACATCCCGGGAAAATGCACAAATGTAACTTCGGTGTTAACAAGCCATCAGTAGGGGTGGGTCAGGTTGGTGGCAGATGACACACGTACAGTACTGTAGGCTGTGTGCGTGTGCGTGTGTGTCTGTGTGTGTGTGTGTGTGTGTGTGTGTGTGTGCGTGCGTGCGTGCGTGCGTGCGTGCGTGCGTGCGTGTGCGTGCGTGTGTTCAAGGGCTCTGGGCCAGTGATTTCACAGCCACACAACGCAAGCCATTAGCCGCAAAAACACACTGAGGCCTATGCTAATCCCTGGACAACACAAAATCAACATGGCAGCCAATAAAAATGTACTCAGTTATACAGCTGCTGCACTTTCCACTGATACTGTCTCTGATGTACTGGTGAGTGTTTTGTATTGAGCCATGTTTTAGAAGACCCACTGCAGAAACACTCTGTATCTGGGAACTCGCTGCTCTGTCAATGACACTGTGGCTGGCAGAGGGTAAATGTACAGTAGTCACCAGAGCCTGTATGGATTTTCTTTTTATTTCAGCCTTTTTTATAGTACAAGAACTGGGGTCCACGCCAGGGCTGTCATACTCTCACAGAGAAAGAGAAGAATTGAGCCAAAACCCACTAATTCAGAGTCTGTATCTGCACCTCGCTTATCCACATGAACCATAGCGTCCCTATTCTGGGGTGGCGGAAATATATGATGTAGTGGTAAAAGAAGAAGCGGACCAAGTAGAGAGCACTGGGGGATCAACTAAGAATGTAGGGTTTAAGAGGTATAAGCCTAATTTATACTCTGTCGCAAGTCGCAACACAGCATCGCTTGCCAACAAGAATAAAACTTCCAGCTGACAATGTGTTGCATTGTGATGCGTTGAGCTTTGATAGATTGATTTAATACTATATTAACAGTTTGCAAAGACAAGCACAGGGAAGTACAGTTCAACACAAGGTCTGTTAAGAGGATTTTAACCCCAAGAAAGCACTATGGCTTGTTTCCATTGGGGTCCTTTATACTCAATTCATCTAAAAAGCTTGAAGATCTGTACTTTCAAGTAAGCAACACTATCATGTTAAGGAGTGTAAATTGAGTTTTAGCCAGACAGAGGCTGAAGGCTGGAACTGGGCAAACACGTCAAAATGGATTTGGGAGGTGAACATTAGTGTTGGTGGTATGTTTTTAGGTAGACATTAGGTATACTGTTTACTTGCAGGCAGATGCTAAGTATTTTATTTAGATGGATACCAGGTTTGTATTATGCACTTGTTTTCTTAGCACTTTACTTCCTCTACCACTAACTGTATTCTGTTCTTGGTTGACAAAGGTTCATGGCACAAAGGTTCATGGCACTTACTTGACCTTGCACTTTGCAAGTTGCTCTGAATAAGACAAATTGGTGTTACTATTTTATCTGTAATACTCACTCTGTATTCAGCAGGTGGTGCGGAGGTCTGGCAAAAGCACCACATTGGTCATACACACTTGCTTGAGAAGCCTGACAAAGGAAATGTAAGCATTATTTTGTGTTTATTACATGTCAGTAGAAACGGCACGCCAAATATACAAGGGGATGGAGTGCTTATAAACATGAGA